>NW_028115095.1:0-66825 GCF_964273445.1 Streptopelia decaocto
CAAATCCCTCTCAAAATTGTTGAAATTCTCTTGAAGCTTTTAAAAATCTCTCTAGAATTTTCAAAATCCATGGCCACATGTTTACAATTTCACATAAAAAAATTGCTAAAATTCCAGTTGAAATTTTTTCAAAGTCCCTGAAAAATTTTCCAATTTTTGTCCCAATTCTTCCCATTCCCATTGAAACTTTTCAAATCCCTCTCAAAATTGTTGAAATTCTGTTGAAGCTTTTAAATTCTCTCTAGAATTTTCAAAATCCATGTCCACATGTTTACAATTTCACATCAAAAAATGGCTAAAATTCAGTTGAAATTTTTTCAAAGTCCCTTCAAAATTTTCCAATTTTTGTCCCAATTCTTCCCATTCCCATTGAAACTTTTCAAATCCCTCTCAAAATTGTTGAAATTCTCTTGAAGCTTTTAAATTCTCTCTAGAATTTTCAAAATCCATGGCCACATGTTTACAATTTCACGTCAAAAAATTGCTAAAATTCCAGTTGAAATTTTTTCAAAGTTCCCTTAAAAATTTTCCAATTTTTGTCCCAATTCTTCCCATTCCCATTGAAACTTTTCAAATCCCTCTCAAAATTGTTGAAATTCTGTTGAAGCTTTTAAAAGTCTCTCTAGAATTTTCAAAATCCATGGCCACATGTTTACAATTTCACGTCAAAAATGGCTAAAATTCCAGTTGAAATTTTTTCAAAGTCCCTGAAAAATTTTCCAATTTTTGTCCCAATTCTTCCCATTCCCATTGAAACTTTTCAAATCCCTCTCAAAAATTGTTGAAATTCTCTTGAAGCTTTTAAAATTCTCTCTAGAATTTTCAAAATCCATGTCCACATGTTTACAATTTCACATAAAAAAGTGGCTAAAATTCCAGTTGAAATTTTTTCAAAGTCCCTGAAAAATTTTCCAATTTTTGTCCCAATTCTTCCCATTCCCATTGAAACTTTTCAAATCCCTCTCAAAATTGTTGAAATTCTCTTGAAGCTTTTAAAATTCTCTCTAGAATTTTCAAAATCCATGGCCACATGTTTACAATTTCACGTCAAAAAATGGCTAAAATTCCAGTTGAAATTTTTCAAAGTCCCTGAAAAATTTTCCAATTTTTGTCCCAATTCTTCCCATTCCCATTGAAACTTTTCAAATCCCTCTCAAAATTGTTGAAATTCTCTTGAAGCTTTTAAAATTCTCTCTAGAATTTTCAAAATCCATGTCCACATGTTTACAATTTCACATAAAAAAATTGCTAAAATTCCAGTTGAAATTTTTTCAAAGTCCCTTAAAAATTTTCCAATTTTTGTCCCAATTCTTCCCATTCCCATTGAAACTTTTCAAATCCCTCTCAAAATTGTTGAAATTCTCTTTGAAGCTTTTAAAATTCTCTCTAGAATTTTCAAATCCATGGCCACATGTTTACAATTTCACGTCAAAAATGGCTAAAATTCCAGTTGAAATTTTTTCAAAGTCCCTTAAAAATTTTCCAATTTTTGTCCCAATTCTTCCCATTCCCATTGAAACTTTTTAAATCCCTCTCAAAATTGTTGAAATTCTCTTGAAGCTTTTAAATTCTCTCTAGAATTTTCAAAATCCATGCCACATGTTTACAATTTCACGTCAAAATGGCTAAAATTCCAGTTGAAATTTTTTCAAAGTCCTTAAAAATTTTCCAATTTTGTCCCAATTCTTCCCATTCCCATTGAAACTTTTCAAATCCCTCTCAAAATTGTTGAAATTCTGTTGAAGCTTTTAAAATTCTCTCTAGAATTTTCAAAATCCATGGCCACATGTTTACAATTTCACGACAAAAAATGGCTAAAATTCCAGTTGAAATTTTTTCAAAGTCCCTTCAAAATTTTCCAATTTTTGTCCCAATTCTTCCCATTCCCATTGAAACTTTTCAAATCCCTCTCAAAATTGTTGAAATTCTGTTGAAGCTTTTAAAATTCTCTCTAGAATTTTCAAAATCCATGTCCACATGTTTACAATTTCACATAAAAAAATTGCTAAAATTCCAGTTGAAATTTTTTCAAAGTCCCTTAAAAATTTTCCAATTTTTGTCCCAATTCTTCCCATTCCCATTGAAACTTTTCAAATCCCTCTCAAAATTGTTGAAATTCTCTTGAAGCTTTTAAAATTCTCTCTAGAATTTTCAAAATCCATGGCCACATGTTTACAATTTCACATTAAAAAATTGCTAAATTCCAGTTGAAATTTTTTCAAAGTCCCTTAAAAATTTTCCAATTTTTGTCCCAATTCTTCCCATTCCCATTGAAACTTTTCAAATCCCTCTCAAAATTGTTGAAATTCTCTTGAAGCTTTTAAAATTCTCTCTAGAATTTTCAAAATCCATGTCCACATGTTTACAATTTCACGTCAAAAAATGGCTAAAATTCCAGTTGAAATTTTTTCAAAGTCCCTTAAAAACTTTCCAATTTTTGTCCCAATTCTTCCCATTCCCATTGAAACTTTTCAAATCCCTCTCAAATTGTTGAAATTCTCTTGAAGCTTTTAAAATTCTCTCTAGAATTTTCAAAATCCATGGCCACATGTTTACAATTTCACATAAAAAAGTGGCTAAAATTCCAGTTGAAATTTTTTCAAAGTCCCTTAAAAATTTTCCAATTTTTGTCCCAATTCTTCCCATTCCCATTGAAACTTTTCAAATCCCTCTCAAAATTGTTGAAATTCTCTTGAAGCTTTTAAAATTCTCTCTAGAATTTTCAAAATCCATGGCCACATGTTTACAATTTCACATAAAAAATTGCTAAAATTCCAGTTGAAATTTTTTCAAAGTCCCTTAAAAAGTTTCCAATTTTTGTCCCAATTCTTCCCATTCCCATTGAAACTTTTCAAATCCCTCTCAAATTGTTGAAATTCTCTTGAAGCTTTTAAAATTCTCTCTAGAATTTTCAAAATCCATGTCACATGTTTACAATTTCACATAAAAAAATGGCTAAATTCCAGTTGAAATTTTTTCAAAGTCCCTTAAAAACTTTCCAATTTTTGTCCCAATTCTTCCCATTCCCATTGAAACTTTTCAAATCCCTCTCAAAATTGTTGAAATTCTGTTGAAGCTTTTAAAAGTCTCTCTAGAATTTTCAAAATCCATGTCCACATGTTTACAATTTCACGTCAAAAAATGGCTAAAATTCCAGTTGAAATTTTTCAAAGTCCCTTAAAAATTTTCCAATTTTTGTCCCAATTCTTCCCATTCCCATTGAAACTTTTCAAATCCCTCTCCAAATTGTTGAAATTCTCTTGAAGCTTTTAAAATTCTCTCTAGAATTGTCAAAATCCATGTCCACATGTTTACAATTTCACATAAAAAAATTGCTAAAATTCCAGTTGAAATTTTTTCAAAGTCCCTTAAAAATTTTCCAATTTTTGTCCCAATTCTTCCCATTCCCATTGAAACTTTTCAAATCCCTCTCAAAATTGTTGAAATTCTCTGAAGCTTTTAAAATTCTCTCTAGAATTTTCAAAATCCCATGGCCACATGTTTACAATTTCACATTAAAAAATGGCTAAAATTCCAGTTGAAATTTTTTCAAAGTCCCTTAAAAATTTTCCAATTTTTGTCCCAATTCTTCCCATTCCCATTGAAACTTTTCAAATCCCTCTCAAAATTGTTGAAATTCTCTTGAAGCTTTTAAAATTCTCTCTAGAATTTTCAAAATCCATGGCCACATGTTTACAATTTCACGTCAAAAAATGGCTAAAATTCCAGTTGAAATTTTTTCAAAGTCCCTTAAAAATTTTCCAATTTTTGTCCCAATTCTTCCCATTCCCATTGAAACTTTCAAATCCCTCTCAAAATTGTTGAAATTCTGTTGAAGCTTTTAAAAATCTCTCTAGAATTTTCAAAATCCATGGCCACATGTTTACAATTTCACGTCAAAAAATTGCTAAAATTCCAGTTGAAATTTTTTCAAAGTCCTTAAAAATTTTCAATTTTTGTCCCAATTCTTCCCATTCCCATTGAAACTTTTCAAATCCCTCTCAAAATTGTTGAAATTCTGTTGAAGCTTTTAAAATTCTCTCTAGAATTTTCAAAATCCATGTCCACATGTTTACAATTTCACATCAAAAAATGGCTAAAATTCCAGTTGAAATTTTTTCAAAGTCCCTTCAAAATTTTCCAATTTTTGTCCCAATTCTTCCCTTCCCATTGAAACTTTTCAAATCCCTCTCAAAATTGTTGAAATTCTCTTGAAGCTTTTAAAATTCTCTCTAGAATTTTCAAAATCCATGGCCACATGTTACAATTTCACATCAAAAATTGCTAAAATCCAGCTGAAATTTTTTCAAAGTCCCTTAAAAACTTTCCAATTTTTGTCCCAATTCTTCCCATTCCCATTGAAACTTTTCAAATCCCTCTCAAAATTGTTGAAATTCTGTTGAAGCTTTTAAAAGTCTCTCTAGAATTTTCAAAATCCATGGCCACATGTTTACAATTTCACGTCAAAAAATGGCTAAAATTCCAGTTGAAATTTTTTCGAAGTCCCTGAAAAATTTTCCAATTTTTGTCCCAATTCTTCCCATTCCCATTGAAACTTTTCAAATCCCTCTCAAAATTGTTGAAATTCTGTTGAAGCTTTTAAAATTCTCTCTAGAATTTTCAAAATCCATGTCCACATGTTTACAATTTCACATCAAAAAATGGCTAAATTCCAGTTGAAATTTTTTCAAAGTCCCTTCAAAATTTTCCAATTTTGTCCCAATTCTTCCCATTCCCATTGAAACTTTCAAATCCCTCTCAAAATTGTTGAAATTCTCTTGAAGCTTTTAAAATTCTCTCTAGAATTTTCAAAATCCATGGCCACATGTTTACAATTTCACATCAAAAAATTGCTAAAATTCCAGTTGAAATTTTTTCAAAGTCCCTTAAAAACTTTCCAATTTTTGTCCCAATTCTTCCCATTCCCATTGAAACTTTTCAAATCCCTCTCAAAATTGTTGAAATTCTGTTGAAGCTTTTAAAAGTCTCTCTAGAATTTTCAAAATCCATGTCCACATGTTTACAATTTCACGTCAAAAAATGGCTAAAATTCCAGTTGAAAATTTTTTCAAAGTCCCTGAAAAATTTTCCAATTTTTGTCCCAATTCTTCCCATTCCCATTGAAACTTTTCAAATCCCTCTCAAAATTGTTGAAATTCTCTTGAAGCTTTTAAAATTCTCTCTAGAATTTCAAAATCCATGTCCACATGTTTACAATTTCACATAAAAAAGTGGCTAAAATTCCAGTTGAAATTTTTTCAAAGTCCCTGAAAAATTTCCAATTTTTGTCCCAATTCTTCCCATTCCCATTGAAACTTTTCAAATCCCTCTCAAAATTGTTGAAATTCTCTTGAAGCTTTTAAAATTCTCTCTAGAATTTTCAAAATCCATGGCCACATGTTTACAATTTCACGTCAAAAAATGGCTAAAATTCCAGTTGAAATTTTTTCAAAGTCCCTGAAAAATTTTCCAATTTTTGTCCCAATTCTTCCCATTCCCATTGAAACTTTTCAAATCCCTCTCAAAATTGTTGAAATTCTCTTGAAGCTTTTAAAATTCTCTCTAGAATTTTCAAAATCCATGTCCACATGTTTACAATTTCACATAAAAAAATTGCTAAAATTCCAGTTGAAATTTTTCAAAGTCCCTTAAAAATTTTCCAATTTTTGTCCCAATTCTTCCCATTCCCATTGAAACTTTTCAAATCCCTCTCAAAATTGTTGAAATTCTCTTGAAGCTTTTAAAATCTCTCTAGAATTTTCAAAATCCATGGCCACATGTTTACAATTTCACGTCAAAAAATGGCTAAAATTCCAGTTGAAATTTTTTCAAAGTCCCTTAAAAATTTTCCAATTTTTGTCCCAATTCTTCCCATTCCCATTGAAACTTTTTAAATCCCTCTCAAATTGTTGAAATTCTCTTGAAGCTTTTAAAATTCTCTCTAGAATTTTCAAAATCCATGGCCACATGTTTACAATTTCACGTCAAAATGGCTAAAATTCCAGTTGAAATTTTTTCAAAGTCCCTTAAAAATTTTCCAATTTTTGTCCCAATTCTTCCCATTCCCATTGAAACTTTCAAATCCCTCTCAAAATTGTTGAAATTCTGTTGAAGCTTTTAAAATTCTCTCTAGAATTTTCAAAATCCATGGCCACATGTTTACAATTTCACGACAAAAATGGCTAAAATTCCAGTTGAAATTTTTCAAAGTCCCTTCAAAATTTTCCAATTTTTGTCCCAATTCTTCCCATTCCCATTGAAACTTTTCAAATCCCTCTCAAAATTGTTGAAATTCTGTTGAAGCTTTTAAAATTCTCTCTAGAATTTTCAAAATCCATGTCCACATGTTTACAATTTCACATAAAAAAATTGCTAAAATTCCAGTTGAAATTTTTCAAAGTCCCTTAAAAATTTTCCAATTTTTGTCCCAATTCTTCCCATTCCCATTGAAACTTTTCAAATCCCTCTCAAAATTGTTGAAATTCTCTTGAAGCTTTTAAAATTCTCTCTAGAATTTTCAAAATCCATGGCCACATGTTTACAATTTCACATTAAAAAATTGCTAAAATTCCAGTTGAAATTTTTTCAAAGTCCCTTAAAAATTTTCCAATTTTTGTCCCAATTCTTCCCATTCCCATTGAAACTTTTCAAATCCCTCTCAAAATTGTTGAAATTCTCTTGAAGCTTTTAAAATTCTCTCTAGAATTTTCAAAATCCATGTCCACATGTTTACAATTTCACGTCAAAAAATGGCTAAAATTCCAGTTGAAATTTTTTCAAAGTCCCTTAAAAACTTTCCAATTTTTGTCCCAATTCTTCCCATTCCCATTGAAACTTTTCAAATCCCTCTCAAAATTGTTGAAATTCTCTTGAAGCTTTTAAAATTCTCTCTAGAATTTTCAAAATCCATGGCCACATGTTTACAATTTCACATAAAAAAGTGGCTAAAATTCCAGTTGAAATTTTTTCAAAGTCCCTTAAAAATTTTCCAATTTTTGTCCCAATTCTTCCCATTCCCATTGAAACTTTTCAAATCCCTCTCAAAATTGTTGAAATTCTCTTGAAGCTTTTAAAATTCTCTCTAGAATTTTCAAAATCCATGGCCACATGTTTACAATTTCACATAAAAAAATTGCTAAAATTCCAGTTGAAATTTTTTCAAAGTCCCTTAAAAAGTTTCCAATTTTTGTCCCAATTCTTCCCATTCCCATTGAAACTTTTCAAATCCCTCTCAAAATTGTTGAAATTCTCTTGAAGCTTTTAAAATTCTCTCTAGAATTTTCAAAATCCATGTCCACATGTTTACAATTTCACATAAAAAAATGGCTAAAATTCCAGTTGAAATTTTTTCAAAGTCCCTTAAAAACTTTCCAATTTTTGTCCCAATTCTTCCCATTCCCATTGAAACTTTTCAAATCCCTCTCAAAATTGTTGAAATTCTGTTGAAGCTTTTAAAAGTCTCTCTAGAATTTTCAAAATCCATGTCCACATGTTTACAATTTCACGTCAAAAAATGGCTAAAATTCCAGTTGAAATTTTTTCAAAGTCCCTTAAAAATTTTCCAATTTTTGTCCCAATTCTTCCCATTCCCATTGAAACTTTTCAAATCCCTCTCCAAATTGTTGAAATTCTCTTGAAGCTTTTAAAATTCTCTCTAGAATTGTCAAAATCCATGTCCACATGTTTACAATTTCACATAAAAAAATTGCTAAAATTCCAGTTGAAATTTTTTCAAAGTCCCTTAAAAATTTTCCAATTTTTGTCCCAATTCTTCCCATTCCCATTGAAACTTTTCAAATCCCTCTCAAAATTGTTGAAATTCTCTTGAAGCTTTTAAAATTCTCTCTAGAATTTTCAAAATCCATGGCCACATGTTTACAATTTCACATTAAAAAATGGCTAAAATTCCAGTTGAAATTTTTTCAAAGTCCCTTAAAAATTTTCCAATTTTTGTCCCAATTCTTCCCATTCCCATTGAAACTTTTCAAATCCCTCTCAAAATTGTTGAAATTCTCTTGAAGCTTTTAAAATTCTCTCTAGAATTTTCAAAATCCATGGCCACATGTTTACAATTTCACGTCAAAAAATGGCTAAAATTCCAGTTGAAATTTTTTCAAAGTCCCTTAAAAATTTTCCAATTTTTGTCCCAATTCTTCCCATTCCCATTGAAACTTTTCAAATCCCTCTCAAAATTGTTGAAATTCTGTTGAAGCTTTTAAAAATCTCTCTAGAATTTTCAAAATCCATGGCCACATGTTTACAATTTCACGTCAAAAAATTGCTAAAATTCCAGTTGAAATTTTTTCAAAGTCCCTTAAAAATTTTCCAATTTTTGTCCCAATTCTTCCCATTCCCATTGAAACTTTTCAAATCCCTCTCAAAATTGTTGAAATTCTGTTGAAGCTTTTAAAATTCTCTCTAGAATTTTCAAAATCCATGTCCACATGTTTACAATTTCACATCAAAAAATGGCTAAAATTCCAGTTGAAATTTTTTCAAAGTCCCTTCAAAATTTTCCAATTTTTGTCCCAATTCTTCCCATTCCCATTGAAACTTTTCAAATCCCTCTCAAAATTGTTGAAATTCTCTTGAAGCTTTTAAAATTCTCTCTAGAATTTTCAAAATCCATGGCCACATGTTTACAATTTCACATCAAAAAATTGCTAAAATTCCAGCTGAAATTTTTTCAAAGTCCCTTAAAAACTTTCCAATTTTTGTCCCAATTCTTCCCATTCCCATTGAAACTTTTCAAATCCCTCTCAAAATTGTTGAAATTCTGTTGAAGCTTTTAAAAGTCTCTCTAGAATTTTCAAAATCCATGGCCACATGTTTACAATTTCACGTCAAAAAATGGCTAAAATTCCAGTTGAAATTTTTTCGAAGTCCCTGAAAAATTTTCCAATTTTTGTCCCAATTCTTCCCATTCCCATTGAAACTTTTCAAATCCCTCTCAAAATTGTTGAAATTCTGTTGAAGCTTTTAAAATTCTCTCTAGAATTTTCAAAATCCATGTCCACATGTTTACAATTTCACATCAAAAAATGGCTAAAATTCCAGTTGAAATTTTTTCAAAGTCCCTTCAAAATTTTCCAATTTTTGTCCCAATTCTTCCCATTCCCATTGAAACTTTTCAAATCCCTCTCAAAATTGTTGAAATTCTCTTGAAGCTTTTAAAATTCTCTCTAGAATTTTCAAAATCCATGGCCACATGTTTACAATTTCACATCAAAAAATTGCTAAAATTCCAGTTGAAATTTTTTCAAAGTCCCTTAAAAACTTTCCAATTTTTGTCCCAATTCTTCCCATTCCCATTGAAACTTTTCAAATCCCTCTCAAAATTGTTGAAATTCTGTTGAAGCTTTTAAAAGTCTCTCTAGAATTTTCAAAATCCATGTCCACATGTTTACAATTTCACGTCAAAAAATGGCTAAAATTCCAGTTGAAATTTTTTCAAAGTCCCTGAAAAATTTTCCAATTTTTGTCCCAATTCTTCCCATTCCCATTGAAACTTTTCAAATCCCTCTCAAAATTGTTGAAATTCTCTTGAAGCTTTTAAAATTCTCTCTAGAATTTTCAAAATCCATGTCCACATGTTTACAATTTCACATAAAAAAGTGGCTAAAATTCCAGTTGAAATTTTTTCAAAGTCCCTGAAAAATTTTCCAATTTTTGTCCCAATTCTTCCCATTCCCATTGAAACTTTTCAAATCCCTCTCAAAATTGTTGAAATTCTCTTGAAGCTTTTAAAATTCTCTCTAGAATTTTCAAAATCCATGGCCACATGTTTACAATTTCACGTCAAAAAATGGCTAAAATTCCAGTTGAAATTTTTTCAAAGTCCCTTCAAAATTTTCCAATTTTTGTCCCAATTCTTCCCATTCCCATTGAAACTTTTCAAATCCCTCTCAAAATTGTTGAAATTCTCTTGAAGCTTTTAAAATTCTCTCTAGAATTTTCAAAATCCATGTCCACATGTTTACAATTTCACATAAAAAAATTGCTAAAATTCCAGTTGAAATTTTTTCAAAGTCCCTTCAAAATTTTCCAATTTTTGTCCCAATTCTTCCCATTCCCATTGAAACTTTTCAAATCCCTCTCAAAATTGTTGAAATTCTCTTGAAGCTTTTAAAATTCTCTCTAGAATTTTCAAAATCCATGGCCACATGTTTACAATTTCACGTCAAAAAATGGCTAAAATTCCAGTTGAAATTTTTTCAAAGTCCCTTAAAAATTTTCCAATTTTTGTCCCAATTCTTCCCATTCCCATTGAAACTTTTTAAATCCCTCTCAAAATTGTTGAAATTCTCTTGAAGCTTTTAAAATTCTCTCTAGAATTTTCAAAATCCATGGCCACATGTTTACAATTTCACGTCAAAATGGCTAAAATTCCAGTTGAAATTTTTTCAAAGTCCCTTAAAAATTTTCCAATTTTTGTCCCAATTCTTCCCATTCCCATTGAAACTTTTCAAATCCCTCTCAAAATTGTTGAAATTCTGTTGAAGCTTTTAAAATTCTCTCTAGAATTTTCAAAATCCATGGCCACATGTTTACAATTTCACGACAAAAAATGGCTAAAATTCCAGTTGAAATTTTTTCAAAGTCCCTTAAAAATTTTCCAATTTTTGTCCCAATTCTTCCCATTCCCATTGAAACTTTTCAAATCCCTCTCAAAATTGTTGAAATTCTCTTGAAGCTTTTAAAATTCTCTCTAGAATTTTCAAAATCCATGTCCACATGTGTACAATTTCACATAAAAAAATTGCTAAAATTCCAGTTGAAATTTTTTCAAAGTCCCTTAAAAATTTTCCAATTTTTGTCCCAATTCTTCCCATTCCCATTGAAACTTTTCAAATCCCTCTCAAAATTGTTGAAATTCTCTTGAAGCTTTTAAAATTCTCTCTAGAATTTTCAAAATCCATGGCCACATGTTTACAATTTCACATTAAAAAATTGCTAAAATTCCAGTTGAAATTTTTTCAAAGTCCCTTCAAAATTTTCCAATTTTTGTCCCAATTCTTCCCATTCCCATTGAAACTTTTCAAATCCCTCTCAAAATTGTTGAAATTCTCTTGAAGCTTTTAAAATTCTCTCTAGAATTTTCAAAATCCATGTCCACATGTTTACAATTTCACGTCAAAAAATGGCTAAAATTCCAGTTGAAATTTTTTCAAAGTCCCTTAAAAACTTTCCAATTTTTGTCCCAATTCTTCCCATTCCCATTGAAACTTTTCAAATCCCTCTCAAAATTGTTGAAATTCTCTTGAAGCTTTTAAAAGTCTCTCTAGAATTTTCAAAATCCATGTCCACATGTTTACAATTTCACGTCAAAAAATGGCTAAAATTCCAGTTGAAATTTTTTCAAAGTCCCTGAAAAATTTTCCAATTTTTGTCCCAATTCTTCCCATTCCCATTGAAACTTTTCAAATCCCTCTCAAAATTGTTGAAATTCTCTTGAAGCTTTTAAAATTCTCTCTAGAATTTTCAAAATCCATGTCCACATGTTTACAATTTCACATAAAAAAGTGGCTAAAATTCCAGTTGAAATTTTTTCAAAGTCCCTGAAAAATTTTCCAATTTTTGTCCCAATTCTTCCCATTCCCGTTGAAACTTTTCAAATCCCTCTCAAAATTGTTGAAATTCTCTTGAAGCTTTTAAAATTCTCTCTAGAATTTTCAAAATCCATGGCCACATGTTTACAATTTCACGTCAAAAAATGGCTAAAATTCCAGTTGAAATTTTTTCAAAGTCCCTTCAAAATTTTCCAATTTTTGTCCCAATTCTTCCCATTCCCATTGAAACTTTTCAAATCCCTCTCAAAATTGTTGAAATTCTCTTGAAGCTTTTAAAATTCTCTCTAGAATTTTCAAAATCCATGGCCACATGTTTACAATTTCACATAAAAAAATTGCTAAAATTCCAGTTGAAATTTTTTCAAAGTCCCTTCAAAATTTTCCAATTTTTGTCCCAATTCTTCCCATTCCCATTGAAACTTTTCAAATCCCTCTCAAAATTGTTGAAATTCTCTTGAAGCTTTTAAAATTATCTCTAGAATTTTCAAAATCCATGGCCACATGTTTACAATTTCACGTCAAAAAATGGCTAAAATTCCAGTTGAAATTTTTTCAAAGTCCCTGAAAAATTTTCCAATTTTTGTCCCAATTCTTCCCATTCCCATTGAAACTTTTTAAATCCCTCTCAAAATTGTTGAAATTCTCTTGAAGCTTTTAAAATTCTCTCTAGAATTTTCAAAATCCATGGCCACATGTTTACAATTTCACGTCAAAATGGCTAAAATTCCAGTTGAAATTTTTTCAAAGTCCCTTAAAAATTTTCCAATTTTTGTCCCAATTCTTCCCATTCCCATTGAAACTTTTCAAATCCCTCTCAAAATTGTTGAAATTCTGTTGAAGCTTTTAAAATTCTCTCTAGAATTTTCAAAATCCATGGCCACATGTTTACAATTTCACGACAAAAAATGGCTAAAATTCCAGTTGAAATTTTTTCAAAGTCCCTTAAAAATTTTCCAATTTTTGTCCCAATTCTTCCCATTCCCATTGAAACTTTTCAAATCCCTCTCAAAATTGTTGAAATTCTCTTGAAGCTTTTAAAATTCTCTCTAGAATTTTCAAAATCCATGTCCACATGTTTACAATTTCACATAAAAAAATTGCTAAAATTCCAGTTGAAATTTTTTCAAAGTCCCTTAAAAATTTTCCAATTTTTGTCCCAATTCTTCCCATTCCCATTGAAACTTTTCAAATCCCTCTCAAAATTGTTGAAATTCTCTTGAAGCTTTTAAAATTCTCTCTAGAATTTTCAAAATCCATGGCCACATGTTTACAATTTCACATTAAAAAATTGCTAAAATTCCAGTTGAAATTTTTTCAAAGTCCCTTAAAAATTTTCCAATTTTTGTCCCAATTCTTCCCATTCCCATTGAAACTTTTCAAATCCCTCTCAAAATTGTTGAAATTCTCTTGAAGCTTTTAAAATTCTCTCTAGAATTTTCAAAATCCATGTCCACATGTTTACAATTTCACGTCAAAAAATGGCTAAAATTCCAGTTGAAATTTTTTCAAAGTCCCTTAAAAACTTTCCAATTTTTGTCCCAATTCTTCCCATTCCCATTGAAACTTTTCAAATCCCTCTCAAAATTGTTGAAATTCTCTTGAAGCTTTTAAAATTCTCTCTAGAATTTTCAAAATCCATGTCCACATGTTTACAATTTCACATAAAAAAATTGCTAAAATTCCAGTTGAAATTTTTTCAAAGTCCCTGAAAAACTTTCCAATTTTTGTCCCAATTCTTCCCATTCCCATTGAAACTTTTCAAATCCCTCTCAAAATTGTTGAAATTCTGTTGAAGCTTTTAAAAGTCTCTCTAGAATTTTCAAAATCCATGTCCACATGTTTACAATTTCACGTCAAAAAATGGCTAAAATTCCAGTTGAAATTTTTTCAAAGTCCCTTAAAAATTTTCCAATTTTTGTCCCAATTCTTCCCATTCCCATTGAAACTTTTCAAATCCCTCTCAAAATTGTTGAAATTCTCTTGAAGCTTTTAAAATTCTCTCTAGAATTTTCAAAATCCATGTCCACATGTTTACAATTTCACGTCAAAATGGCTAAAATTCCAGTTGAAATTTTTTCAAAGTCCCTTAAAAATTTTCCAATTTTTGTCCCAATTCTTCCCATTCCCATTGAAACTTTTCAAATCCCTCTCAAAATTGTTGAAATTCTCTTGAAGCTTTTAAAATTCTCTCTAGAATTTTCAAAATCCATGGCCACATGTTTACAATTTCACGTCAAAAAATGGCTAAAATTCCAGTTGAAATTTTTTCAAAGTCCCTTAAAAATTTTCCAATTTTTGTCCCAATTCTTCCCATTCCCACTGAAACTTTTCAAATCCCTCTCAAAATTGTTGAAATTCTCTTGAAGCTTTTAAAATTCTCTCTAGAATTTTCAAAATCCATGGCCACATGTTTACAATTTCACATAAAAAAATGGCTAAAATTCCAGTTGAAATTTTTTCAAAGTCCCTGAAAAGTTTTCCAATTTTTGTCCCAATTCTTCCCATTCCCATTGAAACTTTTCAAATCCCTCTCAAAATTGTTGAAATTCTGTTGAAGCTTTTAAAATTCTCTCTAGAATTTTCAAAATCCATGTCCACATGTTTACAATTTCACGTCAAAAAATGGCTAAAATTCCAGTTGAAATTTTTTCAAAGTCCCTTCAAAATTTTCCAATTTTTGTCCCAATTCTTCCCATTCCCATTGAAACTTTTCAAATCCCTCTCAAAATTGTTGAAATTCTGTTGAAGCTTTTAAAAGTCTCTCTAGAATTTTCAAAATCCATGGCCACATGTTTACAATTTCACATAAAAAAATTGCTAAAATTCCAGTTGAAATTTTTTTCAAAGTCCCTAAAAAACTTTCCAATTTTTGTCCCAATTCTTCCCATTCCCATTGAAACTTTTCAAATCCCTCTCAAAATTGTTGAAATTCTCTTGAAGCTTTTAAAATTCTCTCTAGAATTTTCAAAATCCATGTCCACATGTTTACAATTTCACGTCAAGAAATGGCTAAAATTCCAGTTGAAATTTTTTCAAAGTCCCTTCAAAATTTTCCAATTTTTGTCCCAATTCTTCCCATTCCCATTGAAACTTTTCAAATCCCTCTCAAAATTGTTGAAATTCTCTTGAAGCTTTTAAAATTCTCTCTAGAATTTTCAAAATCCATGTCCACATGTTTACAATTTCATGTCAAAAAATGGCTAAAATTCCAGTTGAAATTTTTTCAAAGTCCCTTAAAAGTTTTCCAATTTTTGTCCCAATTCTTCCTATTCCCATTGAAACTTTTCAAATCCCTCTCAAAATTGTTGAAATTCTCTTGAAGCTTTTAAAATTCTCTCTAGAATTTTCAAAATCCATGTCCACATGTTTACAATTTCACGTCAAAATTGCTAAAATTCCAGTTGAAATTTTTTCAAAGTCCCTTAAAAATTTTCCAATTTTTGTCCCAATTCTTCCCATTCCCATTGAAACTTTTCAAATCCCTCTCAAAATTGTTGATATTCTCTTGAAGCTTTTAAAATTCTCTCTAGAATTTTCAAAATCCATGTCCACATGTTTACAATTTCACGTCAAAAAATTGCTAAAATTCCAGTTGAAATTTTTTCAAAGTCCCTTCAAAATTTTCCAATTTTTGTCCCAATTCTTCCCATTCCCATTGAAACTTTTCAAATCCCTCTCAAAATTGTTGAAATTCTCTTGAAGCTTTTAAAACTCTCTCTAGAATTTTCAAAATCCATGTCCACATGTTTACAATTTCACGTCAAAAAATGGCTAAAATTCCAGTTGAAATTTTTTCAAAGTCCCTTAAAAATTTTCCAATTTTTGTCCCAATTCTTCCCATTCCCATTGAAACTTTTCAAATCCCTCTCCAAATTGTTGAAATTCTCTTGAAGCTTTTAAAATTCTCTCTAGAATTGTCAAAATCCATGGCCACATGTTTACAATTTCACATAAAAAAATGGCTAAAATTCCAGTTGAAATTTTTTCAAAGTCCCTTCAAAATTTTCCAATTTTTGTCCCAATTCTTCCCATTCCCATTGAAACTTTTCAAATCCCTCTCAAAATTGTTGAAATTCTCTTGAAGCTTTTAAAATTCTCTCTAGAATTTTCAAAATCCATGGCCACATGTTTACAATTTCACGTCAAAAAATGGCTAAAATTCCAGTTGAAATTTTTTCAAAGTCCCTTCAAAATTTTCCAATTTTTGTCCCAATTATTCCCATTCCCATTGAAACTTTTCAAATCCCTCTCAAAATTGTTGAAATTCTGTTGAAGCTTTTAAAAATCTCTCTAGAATTTTCAAAATCCATGGCCACATGTTTACAATTTCACGTCAAAAAATGGCTAAAATTCCAGTTGAAATTTTTTCAAAGTCCCTTAAAAATTTTCCAATTTTTGTCCCAATTCTTCCCATTCCCATTGAAACTTTTCAAATCCCTCTCAAAATTGTTGAAATTCTCTTGAAGCTTTTAAAATTCTCTCTAGAATTTTCAAAATCCATGTCCACATGTTTACAATTTCACATAAAAAAATTGCTAAAATTCCAGTTGAAATTTTTTCAAAGTCCCTTAAAAACTTTCCAATTTTTGTCCCAATTCTTCCCATTCCCATTGAAACTTTTCAAATCCCTCTCAAAATCGTTGAAATTCTCTTGAAGCTTTTAAAATTCTCTCTAGAATTTTCAAAATCCATGTCCACATGTTTACAATTTCACGTCAAAAAATGGCTAAAATTCCAGTTGAAATTTTTTCAAAGTCCCTGAAAAATTTTCCAATTTTTGTCCCAATTCTTCCCATTCCCATTGAAACTTTTCAAATCCCTCTCAAAATTGTTGAAATTCTCTTGAAGCTTTTAAAATTCTCTCTAGAATTTTCAAAATCCATGTCCACATGTTTACAATTTCACATAAAAAAGTGGCTAAAATTCCAGTTGAAATTTTTTCAAAGTCCCTTAAAAATTTTCCAATTTTTGTCCCAATTCTTCCCATTCCCATTGAAACTTTTCAAATCCCTCTCAAAATTGTTGAAATTCTCTTGAAGCTTTTAAAATTCTCTCTAGAATTTTCAAAATCCATGGCCACATGTTTACAATTTCACGTCAAAAAATGGCTAAAATTCCAGTTGAAATTTTTTCAAAGTCCCTGAAAAATTTTCCAATTTTTGTCCCAATTCTTCCCATTCCCATGGAAACTTTTCAAATCCCTCTCAAAATTGTTGAAATTCTCTTGAAGCTTTTAAAATTCTCTCTAGAATTTTCAAAATCCATGTCCACATGTTTACAATTTCACATTAAAAAATGGCTAAAATTCCAGTTGAAATTTTTTCAAAGTCCCTTAAAAATTTTCCAATTTTTGTCCCAATTCTTCCCATTCCCATTGAAACTTTTCAAATCCCTCTCAAAATTGTTGAAATTCTGTTGAAGCTTTTAAAATTCTCTCTAGAATTTTCAAAATCCATGTCCACATGTTTACAATTTCACGTCAAAAAATGGCTAAAATTCCAGTTGAAATTTTTTCAAAGTCCCTTAAAAATTTTCCAATTTTTGTCCCAATTCTTCCCATTCCCATTGAAACTTTTAAAATCCCTCTCAAAATTGTTGAAATTCTCTTGAAGCTTTTAAAATTCTCTCTAGAATTTTCAAAATCCATGGCCACATGTTTACAATTTCACGTCAAAAAATGGCTAAAATTCCAGTTGAAATTTTTTCAAAGTCCCTTAAAAATTTTCCAATTTTTGTCCCAATTCTTCCCATTCCCACTGAAACTTTTCAAATCCCTCTCAAAATTGTTGAAATTCTCTTGAAGCTTTTAAAATTCTCTCTAGAATTTTCAAAATCCATGGCCACATGTTTACAATTTCACATAAAAAAATGGCTAAAATTCCAGTTGAAATTTTTTCAAAGTCCCTGAAAAGTTTTCCAATTTTTGTCCCAATTCTTCCCATTCCCATTGAAACTTTTCAAATCCCTCTCAAAATTGTTGAAATTCTGTTGAAGCTTTTAAAATTCTCTCTAGAATTTTCAAAATCCATGTCCACATGTTTACAATTTCACGTCAAAAAATGGCTAAAATTCCAGTTGAAATTTTTTCAAAGTCCCTTCAAAATTTTCCAATTTTTGTCCCAATTCTTCCCATTCCCATTGAAACTTTTCAAATCCCTCTCAAAATTGTTGAAATTCTGTTGAAGCTTTTAAAAGTCTCTCTAGAATTTTCAAAATCCATGGCCACATGTTTACAATTTCACATAAAAAAATTGCTAAAATTCCAGTTGAAATTTTTTTCAAAGTCCCTAAAAAACTTTCCAATTTTTGTCCCAATTCTTCCCATTCCCATTGAAACTTTTCAAATCCCTCTCAAAATTGTTGAAATTCTCTTGAAGCTTTTAAAATTCTCTCTAGAATTTTCAAAATCCATGTCCACATGTTTACAATTTCACATCAAAAAATGGCTAAAATTCCAGTTGAAATTTTTTCAAAGTCCCTTCAAAATTTTCCAATTTTTGTCCCAATTCTTCCCATTCCCATTGAAACTTTTCAAATCCCTCTCAAAATTGTTGAAATTCTCTTGAAGCTTTTAAAATTCTCTCTAGAATTTTCAAAATCCATGTCCACATGTTTACAATTTCATGTCAAAAAATGGCTAAAATTCCAGTTGAAATTTTTTCAAAGTCCCTTAAAAGTTTTCCAATTTTTGTCCCAATTCTTCCTATTCCCATTGAAACTTTTCAAATCCCTCTCAAAATTGTTGAAATTCTCTTGAAGCTTTTAAAATTCTCTCTAGAATTTTCAAAATCCATGTCCACATGTTTACAATTTCACGTCAAAATTGCTAAAATTCCAGTTGAAATTTTTTCAAAGTCCCTTAAAAATTTTCCAATTTTTGTCCCAATTCTTCCCATTCCCATTGAAACTTTTCAAATCCCTCTCAAAATTGTTGATATTCTCTTGAAGCTTTTAAAATTCTCTCTAGAATTTTCAAAATCCATGTCCACATGTTTACAATTTCACGTCAAAAAATTGCTAAAATTCCAGTTGAAATTTTTTCAAAGTCCCTTCAAAATTTTCCAATTTTTGTCCCAATTCTTCCCATTCCCATTGAAACTTTTCAAATCCCTCTCAAAATTGTTGAAATTCTCTTGAAGCTTTTAAA
Source organism: Streptopelia decaocto (assembly GCF_964273445.1). NCBI lineage: Eukaryota > Metazoa > Chordata > Aves > Columbiformes > Columbidae > Streptopelia > Streptopelia decaocto. Next base: position 18,718 of record NW_028115095.1, read on the forward strand.
ACTCTCTCTAGAATTTTCAAAATCCATGTCCACATGTTTACAATTTCACGTCAAAAAATGGCTAAAATTCCAGTTGAAATTTTTTCAAAGTCCCTTAAAAATTTTCCAATTTTTGTCCCAATTCTTCCCATTCCCATTGAAACTTTTCAAATCCCTCTCCAAATTGTTGAAATTCTCTTGAAGCTTTTAAAATTCTCTCTAGAATTGTCAAAATCCATGGCCACATGTTTACAATTTCACATAAAAAAATGGCTAAAATTCCAGTTGAAATTTTTTCAAAGTCCCTTCAAAATTTTCCAATTTTTGTCCCAATTCTTCCCATTCCCATTGAAACTTTTCAAATCCCTCTCAAAATTGTTGAAATTCTCTTGAAGCTTTTAAAATTCTCTCTAGAATTTTCAAAATCCATGGCCACATGTTTACAATTTCACGTCAAAAAATGGCTAAAATTCCAGTTGAAATTTTTTCAAAGTCCCTTCAAAATTTTCCAATTTTTGTCCCAATTCTTCCCATTCCCATTGAAACTTTTCAAATCCCTCTCAAAATTGTTGAAATTCTGTTGAAGCTTTTAAAAATCTCTCTAGAATTTTAAAAATCCATGGCCACATGTTTACAATTTCACGTCAAAAAATGGCTAAAATTCCAGTTGAAATTTTTTCAAAGTCCCTTAAAAATTTTCCAATTTTTGTCCCAATTCTTCCCATTCCCATTGAAACTTTTCAAATCCCTCTCAAAATTGTTGAAATTCTCTTGAAGCTTTTAAAATTCTCTCTAGAATTTTCAAAATCCATGTCCACATGTTTACAATTTCACGTCAAAAAATGGCTAAAATTCCAGTTGAAATTTTTTCAAAGTCCCTTAAAAATTTTCCAATTTTTGTCCCAATTCTTCCCATTCCCATTGAAACTTTTCAAATCCCTCTCAAAATTGTTGAAATTCTCTTGAAGCTTTTAAAATTCTCTCTAGAATTTTCAAAATCCATGTCCACATGTTTACAATTTCACATAAAAAAATGGCTAAAATTCCAGTTGAAATTTTTTCAAAGTCCCTTAAAAATTTTCCAATTTTTGTCCCAATTCTTCCCATTCCCATTGAAACTTTTCAAATCCCTCTCAAAATTGTTGAAATTCTCTTGAAGCTTTTAAAATTCTCTCTAGAATTTTCAAAATCCATGTCCACATGTTTACAATTTCACATAAAAAAGTGGCTAAAATTCCAGTTGAAATTTTTTCAAAGTCCCTTAAAAATTTTCCAATTTTTGTCCCAATTCTTCCCATTCCCATTGAAACTTTTCAAATCCCTCTCAAAATTGTTGAAATTCTCTTGAAGCTTTTAAAATTCTCTCTAGAATTTTCAAAATCCATGTCCACATGTTTACAATTTCACGTCAAAAAATGGCTAAAATTCCAGTTGAAATTTTTTCAAAGTCCCTTAAAAATTTTCCAATTTTTGTCCCAATTCTTCCCATTCCCATTGAAACTTTTCAAATCCCTCTCAAAATTGTTGAAATTCTCTTGAAGCTTTTAAAATTCTCTCTAGAATTTTCAAAATCCATGTCCACATGTTTACAATTTCACGTCAAAAAATGGCTAAAATTCCAGTTGAAATTTTTTCAAAGTCCCTGAAAAATTTTCCAATTTTTGTCCCAATTCTTCCCATTCCCATTGAAACTTTTCAAATCCCTCTCAAAATTGTTGAAATTCTCTTGAAGCTTTTAAAATTCTCTCTAGAATTTTCAAAATCCATGTCCACATGTTTACAATTTCACGTCAAAAAATGCCTAAAATTCCAGTTGAAATTTTTTCAAAGTCCCTTAAAAATTTTCCAATTTTTGTCCCAATTCTTCCCATTCCCATTGAAACTTTTCAAATCCCTCTCAAAATTGTTGAAATTCTGTTGAAGCTTTTAAAATTCTCTCTAGAATTTTCAAAATCCATGTCCACATGTTTACAATTTCACGTCAAAAAATTGCTAAAATTCCAGTTGAAATTTTTTCAAAGTCCCTTAAAAATTTTCCAATTTCTGTCCCAATTCTTCCCATTCCCATTGAAACTTTTCAAATCCCTCTCAAAATTGTTGAAATTCTCTTGAAGCTTTTAAAATTCTCTCTAGAATTTTCAAAATCCATGTCCACATGTTTACAATTTCACGTCAAAAAATTGTTAAAATTCCCGTTGAAATTTTTTCAAAGTCCCTTAAAAATTTTCCAATTTTTGTCCCAATTCTTCCCATTCCCATTGAAACTTTTCAAATCCCTCTCAAAATTGTTGAAATTCTGTTGAAGCTTTTAAAATTCTCTCTAGAATTTTCAAAATCCATGTCCACATGTTTACAATTTCACGTAAAAAAATGGCTAAAATTCCAGTTGAAATTTTTTCCAAGTCCCTTAAAAATTTTCCAATTTTTGTCCCAATTCTTCCCATTCCCATTGAAACTTTTCAAATCCCTCTCAAAATTGTAGAAATTCTGTTGAAGCTTTTAAAATTCTCTCTAGAATTTTCAAAATCCATGTCCACATGTTTACAATTTCACATAAAAAAAATGCTAAAATTCCAGTTGAAATTTTTTCAAAGTCCCTTAAAAATTTTCCAATTTTTGTCCCAATTCTTCCCATTCCCATTGAAACTTTTCAAATCCCTCTCAAAATTGTTGAAATTCTCTTGAAGCTTTTAAAATTCTCTCTAGAATTTTCAAAATCCATGTCCACATGTTTACAATTTCACGTCAAAAAATTGCTAAAATTCCAGTTGAAATTTTTTCAAAGTCCCTTAAAAATTTTCCAATTTTTGTCCCAATTCTTCCCATTCCCATTGAAACTTTTCAAATCCCTCTCAAAATTGTTGAAATTCTGTTGAAGCTTTTAAAATTCTCTCTAGAATTTTCAAAATCCATGTCCACATGTTTACAATTTCACGTCAAAAAATGGCTAAAATTCCAGTTGAAATTTTTTCAAAGTCCCTTAAAAATTTTCCAATTTTTGTTCCAATTCTTCCCATTCCCATTGAAACTTTTCAAATCCCTCTCAAAATTGTTGAAATTCTGTTGAAGCTTTTAAAATTCTCTCTAGAATTTTCAAAATCCATGTCCACATGTTTACAATTTCACGTCAAAAAATGGCTAAAATTCCAGTTGAAATTTTTTCAAAGTCCCTTAAAAATTTTCCAATTTTTGTCCCAATTCTTCCCATTCCCATTGAAACTTTTCAAATCCCTCTCAAAATTGTTGAAATTCTCTTGAAGCTTTTAAAATTCTCTCTAGAATTTTCAAAATCCATGTCCACATGTTTACAATTTCACGTCAAAAAATGGCTAAAATTCCAGTTGAAATTTTTTCAAAGTCCCTTAAAAATTTTCCAATTTTTGTCCCAATTCTTCCCATTCCCATTGAAACTTTTCAAATCCCTCTCAAAATTGTTGAAATTCTGTTGAAGCTTTTAAAATTCTCTCTAGAATTTTCAAAATCCATGTCCACATGTTTACAATTTCACGTCAAAAAATGGCTAAAATTCCAGTTGAAATTTTTTCAAAGTCCCTTAAAAATTTTCCAATTTTTGTCCCAATTCTTCCCATTCCCATTGAAACTTTTCAAATCCCTCTCAAAATTGTTGAAATTCTGTTGAAGCTTTTAAAATTCTCTCTAGAATTTTCAAAATCCATGTCCACATGTTTACAATTTCATGTAAAAAAATGGCTAAAATTCCAGTTGAAATTTTTTCAAAGTCCCTTAAAAATTTTCCAATTTCTGTCCCAATTCTTCCCATTCCCATTGAAACTTTTCAAATCCCTCTCAAAATTGTTGAAATTCTGTTGAAGCTTTTAAAATTCTCTCTAGAATTTTCAAAATCCATGTCCACATGTTTACAATTTCACATAAAAAATTGCTAAAATTCCAGTTGAAATTTTTTCAAAGTCCCTTAAAAATTTTCCAATTTTTGTCCCAATTCTTCCCATTCCCATTGAAACTTTTCAAATCCCTCTCAAAATTGTAGAAATTCTGTTGAAGCTTTTAAAATTCTCTCTAGAATTTTCAAAATCCATGTCCACATGTTTACAATTTCACATAAAAAGAATGCTAAAATTCCAGTTGAAATTTTTTCAAAGTCCCTTAAAAATTTTCCAATTTTTGTCCCAATTCTTCCCATTCCCATTGAAACTTTTCAAATCCCTCTCAAAATTGTTGAAATTCTCTTGAAGCTTTTAAAATTCTCTCTAGAATTTTCAAAATCCATGGCCACATGTTTACAATTTCACGTCAAAAAATGGCTAAAATTCCAGTTGAAATTTTTTCAAAGTCCCTTAAAAATTTTCCAATTTTTGTCCCAATTCTTCCCATTCCCATTGAAACTTTTCAAATCCCTCTCAAAATTGTTGAAATTCTCTTGAAGCTTTTAAAATTCTCTCTAGAATTTTCAAAATCCATGTCCACATGTTTACAATTTCACGTCAAAAAATGGCTAAAATTCCAGTTGAAATTTTTTCAAAGTCCCTTAAAAATTTTCCAATTTCTGTCCCAATTCTTCCCATTCCCATTGAAACTTTTCAAATCCCTCTCAAAATTGTTGAAATTCTGTTGAAGCTTTTAAAATTCTCTCTAGAATTTTCAAAATCCATGTCCACATGTTTACAATTTCACGTAAAAAAATGGCTAAAATTCCAGTTGAAATTTTTTCCAAGTCCCTTAAAAATTTCCCAATTTTTGTCCCAATTCTTCCCATTCCCATTGAAACTTTTCAAATCCCTCTCAAAATTGTTGAAATTCTGTTGAAGCTTTTAAAATTCTCTCTAGAATTTTCAAAATCCATGTCCACATGTTTACAATTTCACATAAAAAAAATGCTAAAATTCCAGTTGAAATTTTTTCAAAGTCCCTTAAAAATTTTCCAATTTTTGTCCCAATTCTTCCCATTCCCATTGAAACTTTTCAAATCCCTCTCAAAATTGTTGAAATTCTCTTGAAGCTTTTAAAATTCTCTCTAGAATTTTCAAAATCCATGTCCACATGTTTACAATTTCACGTCAAAAAATGGCTAAAATTCCAGTTGAAATTTTTTCAAAGTCCCTTAAAAATTTTCCAATTTTTGTCCCAATTCTTCCCATTCCCATTGAAACTTTTCAAATCCCTCTCAAAATTGTTGAAATTCTGTTGAAGCTTTTAAAATTCTCTCTAGAATTTTCAAAATCCATGTCCACATGTTTACAATTTCACGTCAAAAAATGGCTAAAATTCCAGTTGAAATTTTTTCAAAGTCCCTTAAAAATTTTCCAATTTTTGTTCCAATTCTTCCCATTCCCATTGAAACTTTTCAAATCCCTCTCAAAATTGTTGAAATTCTGTTGAAGCTTTTAAAATTCTCTCTAGAATTTTCAAAATCCATGTCCACATGTTTACAATTTCACGTCAAAAAATGGCTAAAATTCCAGTTGAAATTTTTTCAAAGTCCCTTAAAAATTTTCCAATTTTTGTCCCAATTCTTCCCATTCCCACTGAAACTTTTCAAATCCCTCTCAAAATTGTTGAAATTCTGTTGAAGCTTTTAAAATTCTCTCTAGAATTTTCAAAATCCATGTCCACATGTTTACAATTTCACGTCAAAAAATGGCTAAAATTCCAGTTGAAATTTTTTCAAAGTCCCTTAATAATTTTCCAATTTTTGTCCCAATTCTTCCCATTCCCATTGAAACTTTTCAAATCCCTCTCAAAATTGTAGAAATTCTGTTGAAGCTTTTAAAATTCTCTCTAGAATTTTCAAAATCCATGTCCACATGTTTACAATTTCACATAAAAAAAATGCTAAAATTCCAGTTGAAATTTTTTCAAAGTCCCTTAAAAATTTTCCAATTTTTGTCCCAATTCTTCCCATTCCCATTGAAACTTTTCAAATCCCTCTCAAAATTGTTGAAATTCTCTTGAAGCTTTTAAAATTCTCTCTAGAATTTTCAAAATCCATGGCCACATGTTTACAATTTCACGTCAAAAAATTGCTAAAATTCCAGTTGAAATTTTTTCAAAGTCCCTTAAAAATTTTCCAATTTTTTCCCAATTCTTCCCATTCCCATTGAAACTTTTCAAATCCCTCTCAAAATTGTTGAAATTCTCTTGAAGCTTTTAAAATTCTCTCTAGAATTTTCAAAATCCATGTCCACATGTTTACAATTTCACGTCAAAAAATGGCTAAAATTCCAGTTGAAATTTTTTCAAAGTCCCTTAAAAATTTTCCAATTTTTGTCCCAATTCTTCCCATTCCCATTGAAACTTTTCAAATCCCTCTCAAAATTGTTGAAATTCTGTTGAAGCTTTTAAAATTCTCTCTAGAATTTTCAAAATCCATGTCCACATGTTTACAATTTCACGTCAAAAAATGGGTAAAATTCCAGTTGAAATTTTTTCAAAGTCCCTTAAAAATTTTCCAATTTCTGTCCCAATTCTTCCCATTCCCATTGAAACTTTTCAAATCCCTCTCAAAATTGTTGAAATTCTCTTGAAGCTTTTAAAATTCTCTCTAGAATTTTCAAAATCCATGTCCACATGTTTACAATTTCACATAAAAAAATTGCTAAAATTCCAGTTGAAATTTTTTCAAAGTCCCTTAAAAATTTTCCAATTTTTGTCCCAATTCTTCCCATTCCCATTGAAACTTTTCAAATCCCTCTCAAAATTGTTGAAATTCTCTTGAAGCTTTTAAAATTCTCTCTAGAATTTTCAAAATCCATGTCCACATGTTTACAATTTCACGTCAAAAAATGGCTAAAATTCCAGTTGAAATTTTTTCAAAGTCCCTTAAAAATTTTCCAATTTTTGTCCCAATTCTTCCCATTCCCATTGAAACTTTTCAAATCCCTCTCAAAATTGTTGAAATTCTCTTGAAGCTTTTAAAATTCTCTCTAGAATTTTCAAAATCCATGTCCACATGTTTACAATTTCACGTAAAAAAATGGCTAAAATTCCAGTTGAAATTTTTTCAAAGTCCCTTAAAAATTTTCCAATTTTTGTCCCAATTCTTCCCATTCCCATTGAAACTTTTCAAATCCCTCTCAAAATTGTTGAAATTCTCTTGAAGCTTTTAAAATTCTCTCTAGAATTTTCAAAATCCATGTCCACATGTTTACAATTTCACATAAAAAAATTGCTAAAATTCCAGTTGAAATTTTTTCAAAGTCCCTTAAAAATTTTCCAATTTTTGTCCCAATTCTTCCCATTCCCATTGAAACTTTTCAAATCCCTCTCAAAATTGTTGAAATTCTCTTGAAGCTTTTAAAATTCTCTCTAGAATTTTCAAAATCCATGGCCACATGTTTACAATTTCACGTCAAAAAATTGCTAAAATTCCAGTTGAAATTTTTTCAAAGTCCCTTAAAAATTTTCCAATTTTTGTCCCAATTCTTCCCATTCCCATTGAAACTTTTCAAATCCCTCTCAAAATTGTTGAAATTCTGTTGAAGCTTTTAAAATTCTCTCTAGAATTTTCAAAATCCATGTCCACATGTTTACAATTTCACGTCAAAAAATGGCTAAAATTCCAGTTGAAATTTTTTCAAAGTCCCTTAAAAATTTTCCAATTTTTGTCCCAATTCTTCCCATTCCCATTGAAACTTTTCAAATCCCTCTCAAAATTGTTGAAATTCTCTTGAAGCTTTTAAAATTCTCTCTAGAATTTTCAAAATCCATGTCCACATGTTTACAATTTCACGTCAAAAAATGGCTAAAATTCCAGTTGAAATTTTTTCAAAGTCCCTTAAAAATTTTCCAATTTTTGTCCCAATTCTTCCCATTCCCATTGAAACTTTTCAAATCCCTCTCAAAATTGTTGAAATTCTGTTGAAGCTTTTAAAATTCTCTCTAGAATTTTCAAAATCCATGTCCACATGTTTACAATTTCACGTCAAAAAATTGCTAAAATTCCAGTTGAAATTTTTTCAAAGTCCCTTAAAAATTTTCCAATTTCTGTCCCAATTCTTCCCATTCCCATTGAAACTTTTCAAATCCCTCTCAAAATTGTTGAAATTCTGTTGAAGCTTTTAAAATTCTCTCTAGAATTTTCAAAATCCATGTCCACATGTTTACAATTTCACGTCAAAAAATTGTTAAAATTCCCGTTGAAATTTTTTCAAAGTCCCTTAAAAATTTTCCAATTTTTGTCCCAATTCTTCCCATTCCCATTGAAACTTTTCAAATCCCTCTCAAAATTGTTGAAATTCTGTTGAAGCTTTTAAAATTCTCTCTAGAATTTTCAAAATCCATGTCCACATGTTTACAATTTCACGTAAAAAAATGGCTAAAATTCCAGTTGAAATTTTTTCCAAGTCCCTTAAAAATTTTCCAATTTTTGTCCCAATTCTTCCCATTCCCATTGAAACTTTTCAAATCCCTCTCAAAATTGTAGAAATTCTGTTGAAGCTTTTAAAATTCTCTCTAGAATTTTCAAAATCCATGTCCACATGTTTACAATTTCACATTAAAAAAATGCTAAAATTCCAGTTGAAATTTTTTCAAAGTCCCTTAAAAATTTTCCAATTTTTGTCCCAATTCTTCCCATTCCCATTGAAACTTTTCAAATCCCTCTCAAAATTGTTGAAATTCTCTTGAAGCTTTTAAAATTCTCTCTAGAATTTTCAAAATCCATGTCCACATGTTTACAATTTCACGTCAAAAAATTGCTAAAATTCCAGTTGAAATTTTTTCAAAGTCCCTTAAAAATTTTCCAATTTTTGTCCCAATTCTTCCCATTCCCATTGAAACTTTTCAAATCCCTCTCAAAATTGTTGAAATTCTGTTGAAGCTTTTAAAATTCTCTCTAGAATTTTCAAAATCCATGTCCACATGTTTACAATTTCACGTCAAAAAATGGCTAAAATTCCAGTTGAAATTTTTTCAAAGTCCCTTAAAAATTTTCCAATTTTTGTTCCAATTCTTCCCATTCCCATTGAAACTTTTCAAATCCCTCTCAAAATTGTTGAAATTCTGTTGAAGCTTTTAAAATTCTCTCTAGAATTTTCAAAATCCATGTCCACATGTTTACAATTTCACGTCAAAAAATGGCTAAAATTCCAGTTGAAATTTTTTCAAAGTCCCTTAAAAATTTTCCAATTTTTGTCCCAATTCTTCCCATTCCCATTGAAACTTTTCAAATCCCTCTCAAAATTGTTGAAATTCTCTTGAAGCTTTTAAAATTCTCTCTAGAATTTTCAAAATCCATGTCCACATGTTTACAATTTCACGTCAAAAAATGGCTAAAATTCCAGTTGAAATTTTTTCAAAGTCCCTTAAAAATTTTCCAATTTTTGTCCCAATTCTTCCCATTCCCATTGAAACTTTTCAAATCCCTCTCAAAATTGTTGAAATTCTCTTGAAGCTTTTAAAATTCTCTCTAGAATTTTCAAAATCCATGTCCACATGTTTACAATTTCATGTAAAAAAATGGCTAAAATTCCAGTTGAAATTTTTTCAAAGTCCCTTAAAAATTTTCCAATTTCTGTCCCAATTCTTCCCATTCCCATTGAAACTTTTCAAATCCCTCTCAAAATTGTTGAAATTCTGTTGAAGCTTTTAAAATTCTCTCTAGAATTTTCAAAATCCATGTCCACATGTTTACAATTTCACATAAAAAATTGCTAAAATTCCAGTTGAAATTTTTTCAAAGTCCCTTAAAAATTTTCCAATTTTTGTCCCAATTCTTCCCATTCCCATTGAAACTTTTCAAATCCCTCTCAAAATTGTAGAAATTCTGTTGAAGCTTTTAAAATTCTCTCTAGAATTTTCAAAATCCATGTCCACATGTTTACAATTTCACATAAAAAGAATGCTAAAATTCCAGTTGAAATTTTTTCAAAGTCCCTTAAAAATTTTCCAATTTTTGTCCCAATTCTTCCCATTCCCATTGAAACTTTTCAAATCCCTCTCAAAATTGTTGAAATTCTCTTGAAGCTTTTAAAATTCTCTCTAGAATTTTCAAAATCCATGGCCACATGTTTACAATTTCACGTCAAAAAATGGCTAAAATTCCAGTTGAAATTTTTTCAAAGTCCCTTAAAAATTTTCCAATTTTTGTCCCAATTCTTCCCATTCCCATTGAAACTTTTCAAATCCCTCTCAAAATTGTTGAAATTCTCTTGAAGCTTTTAAAATTCTCTCTAGAATTTTCAAAATCCATGTCCACATGTTTACAATTTCACGTCAAAAAATGGCTAAAATTCCAGTTTAAATTTTTTCAAAGTCCCTTAAAAATTTTCCAATTTCTGTCCCAATTCTTCCCATTCCCATTGAAACTTTTCAAATCCCTCTCAAAATTGTTGAAATTCTGTTGAAGCTTTTAAAATTCTCTCTAGAATTTTCAAAATCCATGTCCACATGTTTACAATTTCACGTAAAAAAATGGCTAAAATTCCAGTTGAAATTTTTTCCAAGTCCCTTAAAAATTTCCCAATTTTTGTCCCAATTCTTCCCATTCCCATTGAAACTTTTCAAATCCCTCTCAAAATTGTTGAAATTCTGTTGAAGCTTTTAAAATTCTCTCTAGAATTTTCAAAATCCATGTCCACATGTTTACAATTTCACATAAAAAAAATGCTAAAATTCCAGTTGAAATTTTTTCAAAGTCCCTTAAAAATTTTCCAATTTTTGTCCCAATTCTTCCCATTCCCATTGAAACTTTTCAAATCCCTCTCAAAATTGTTGAAATTCTCTTGAAGCTTTTAAAATTCTCTCTAGAATTTTCAAAATCCATGTCCACATGTTTACAATTTCACGTCAAAAAATTGCTAAAATTCCAGTTGAAATTTTTTCAAAGTCCCTTAAAAATTTTCCAATTTTTGTCCCAATTCTTCCCATTCCCATTGAAACTTTTCAAATCCCTCTCAAAATTGTTGAAATTCTGTTGAAGCTTTTAAAATTCTCTCTAGAATTTTCAAAATCCATGTCCACATGTTTACAATTTCACGTCAAAAAATGGCTAAAATTCCAGTTGAAATTTTTTCAAAGTCCCTTAAAAATTTTCCAATTTTTGTCCCAATTCTTCCCATTCCCATTGAAACTTTTCAAATCCCTCTCAAAATTGTTGAAATTCTCTTGAAGCTTTTAAAATTCTCTCTAGAATTTTCAAAATCCATGTCCACATGTTTACAATTTCACGTCAAAAAATGGCTAAAATTCCAGTTGAAATTTTTTCAAAGTCCCTTAAAAATTTTCCAATTTTTGTCCCAATTCTTCCCATTCCCACTGAAACTTTTCAAATCCCTCTCAAAATTGTTGAAATTCTGTTGAAGCTTTTAAAATTCTCTCTAGAATTTTCAAAATCCATGTCCACATGTTTACAATTTCACGTCAAAAAATGGCTAAAATGCCAGTTGAAATTTTTTCAAAGTCCCTTAAAAATTTTCCAATTTTTGTCCCAATTCTTCCCATTCCCATTGAAACTTTTCAAATCCCTCTCAAAATTGTTGAAATTCTGTTGAAGCTTTTAAAATTCTCTCTAGAATTTTCAAAATCCATGTCCACATGTTTACAATTTCACGTCAAAAAATGGCTAAAATTCCAGTTGAAATTTTTTCAGAGTCCCTTAAAAATTTTCCAATTTTTGTCCCAATTCTTCCCATTCCCATTGAAACTTTTCAAATCCCTCTCAAAATTGTTGAAATTCTGTTGAAGCTTTTAAAATTCTCTCTAGAATTTTCAAAATCCATGTCCACATGTTTACAATTTCATGTAAAAAAATGGCTAAAATTCCAGTTGAAATTTTTTCAAAGTCCCTTAAAAATTTTCCAATTTCTGTCCCAATTCTTCCCATTCCCATTGAAACTTTTCAAATCCCTCTCAAAATTGTTGAAATTCTCTTGAAGCTTTTAAAATTCTCTCTAGAATTTTCAAAATCCATGTCCACATGTTTACAATTTCACATAAAAAATTGCTAAAATTCCAGTTGAAATTTTTTCAAAGTCCCTTAATAATTTTCCAATTTTTGTCCCAATTCTTCCCATTCCCATTGAAACTTTTCAAATCCCTCTCAAAATTGTAGAAATTCTGTTGAAGCTTTTAAAATTCTCTCTAGAATTTTCAAAATCCATGTCCACATGTTTACAATTTCACATAAAAAAAATGCTAAAATTCCAGTTGAAATTTTTTCAAAGTCCCTTAAAAATTTTCCAATTTTTGTCCCAATTCTTCCCATTCCCATTGAAACTTTTCAAATCCCTCTCAAAATTGTTGAAATTCTCTTGAAGCTTTTAAAATTCTCTCTAGAATTTTCAAAATCCATGGCCACATGTTTACAATTTCACGTCAAAAAATTGCTAAAATTCCAGTTGAAATTTTTTCAAAGTCCCTTAAAAATTTTCCAATTTTTTCCCAATTCTTCCCATTCCCATTGAAACTTTTCAAATCCCTCTCAAAATTGTTGAAATTCTCTTGAAGCTTTTAAAATTCTCTCTAGAATTTTCAAAATCCATGTCCACATGTTTACAATTTCACGTCAAAAAATGGCTAAAATTCCAGTTGAAATTTTTTCAAAGTCCCTTAAAAATTTTCCAATTTTTTGTCCCAATTCTTCCCATTCCCATTGAAAGTTTTCAAATCCCTCTCAAAATTGTTGAAATTCTGTTGAAGCTTTTAAAATTCTCTCTAGAATTTTCAAAATCCATGTCCACATGTTTACAATTTCACGTCAAAAAATGGCTAAAATTCCAGTTGAAATTTTTTCAAAGTCCCTTAAAAATTTTCCAATTTTTGTCCCAATTCTTCCCATTCCCATTGAAACTTTTCAAATCCCTCTCAAAATTGTTGAAATTCTGTTGAAGCTTTTAAAATTCTCTCTAGAATTTTCAAAATCCATGTCCACATGTTTACAATTTCATGTAAAAAAATGGGTAAAATTCCAGTTGAAATTTTTTCAAAGTCCCTTAAAAATTTTCCAATTTCTGTCCCAATTCTTCCCATTCCCATTGAAACTTTTCAAATCCCTCTCAAAATTGTTGAAATTCTGTTGAAGCTTTTAAAATTCTCTCTAGAATTTTCAAAATCCATGTCCACATGTTTACAATTTCACATAAAAAAATTGCTAAAATTCCAGTTGAAATTTTTTCAAAGTCCCTTAAAAATTTTCCAATTTTTGTCCCAATTCTTCCCATTCCCATTGAAACTTTTCAAATCCCTCTCAAAATTGTTGAAATTCTGTTGAAGCTTTTAAAATTCTCTCTAGAATTTTCAAAATCCATGTCCACATGTTTACAATTTCACATAAAAAAATGGCTAAAATTCCAGTTGAAATTTTTTCAAAGTCCCTTAATAATTTTCCAATTTTTGTCCCAATTCTTCCCATTCCCATTGAAACTTTTCAAATCCCTCTCAAAATTGTTGAAATTCTCTTGAAGCTTTTAAAATTCTCTCTAGAATTTTCAAAATCCATGTCCACATGTTTACAATTTCACGTCAAAAAATTGCTAAAATTCCAGTTGAAATTTTTTCAAAGTCCCTTAAAAATTTTCCAATTTTTGTCCCAATTCTTCCCATTCCCATTGAAACTTTTCAAATCCCTCTCAAAATTGTTGAAATTCTCTTGAAGCTTTTAAAATTCTCTCTAGAATTTTCAAAATCCATGTCCACATGTTTACAATTTCACGTCAAAAAATGGCTAAAATTCCAGTTGAAATTTTTTCAAAGTCCCTTAAAAATTTTCCAATTTTTGTCCCAATTCTTCCCATTCCCATTGAAACTTTTCAAATCCCTCTCAAAATTGTTGAAATTCTCTTGAAGCTTTTAAAATTCTCTCTAGAATTTTCAAAATCCATGTCCACATGTTTACAATTTCACGTCAAAAAATGGCTAAAATTCCAGTTGAAATTTTTTCAAAGTCCCTTAAAAATTTTCCAATTTTTGTCCCAATTCTTCCCATTCCCATTGAAACTTTTCAAATCCCTCTCAAAATTGTTGAAATTCTCTTGAAGCTTTTAAAATTCTCTCTAGAATTTTCAAAATCCATGTCCACATGTTTACAATTTCACGTCAAAAAATGGCTAAAATTCCAGTTGAAATTTTTTCAAAGTCCCTTAAAAATTTTCCAATTTTTGTCCCAATTCTTCCCATTCCCATTGAAACTTTTCAAATCCCTCTCAAAATTGTTGAAATTCTGTTGAAGCTTTTAAAATTCTCTCTAGAATTTTCAAAATCCATGGCCACATGTTTACAATTTCACGTCAAAAAATGGCTAAAATTCCAGTTGAAATTTTTTCCAAGTCCCTTAAAAATTTTCCAATTTCTGTCCCAATTCTTCCCATTCCCATTGAAACTTTTCAAATCCCTCTCAAAATTGTTGAAATTCTGTTGAAGCTTTTAAAATTCTCTCTAGAATTTTCAAAATCCATGTCCACATGTTTACAATTTCACATAAAAAAATTGCTAAAATTCCAGTTGAAATTTTTTCAAAGTCCCTTAAAAATTTTCCAATTTTTGTCCCAATTCTTCCCATTCCCATTGAAACTTTTCAAATCCCTCTCAAAATTGTTGAAATTCTGTTGAAGCTTTTAAAATTCTCTCTAGAATTTTCAAAATCCATGTCCACATGTTTACAATTTCACATAAAAAAATGGCTAAAATTCCAGTTGAAATTTTTTCAAAGTCCCTTAATAATTTTCCAATTTTTGTCCCAATTCTTCCCATTCCCATTGAAACTTTTCAAATCCCTCTCAAAATTGTTGAAATTCTCTTGAAGCTTTTAAAATTCTCTCTAGAATTTTCAAAATCCATGGCCACATGTTTACAATTTCACGTCAAAAAATTGCTAAAATTCCAGTTGAAATTTTTTCAAAGTCCCTTAAAAATTTTCCAATTTTTGTCCCAATTCTTCCCATTCCCATTGAAACTTTTCAAATCCCTCTCAAAATTGTTGAAATTCTGTTGAAGCTTTTAAAATTCTCTCTAGAATTTTCAAAATCCATGTCCACATGTTTACAATTTCACGTCAAAAAATGGCTAAAATTCCAGTTGAAATTTTTTCAAAGTCCCTTAAAAATTTTCCAATTTTTGTCCCAATTCTTCCCATTCCCATTGAAACTTTTCAAATCCCTCTCAAAATTGTTGAAATTCTCTTGAAGCTTTTAAAATTCTCTCTAGAATTTTCAAAATCCATGTCCACATGTTTACAATTTCACGTCAAAAAATTGCTAAAATTCCAGTTGAAATTTTTTCAAAGTCCCTTAAAAATTTTCCAATTTTTGTCCCAATTCTTCCCATTCCCATTGAAACTTTTCAAATCCCTCTCAAAATTGTTGAAATTCTCTTGAAGCTTTTAAAATTCTCTCTAGAATTTTCAAAATCCATGGCCACATGTTTACAATTTCACGTCAAAAAATGGCTAAAATGCCAGTTGAAATTTTTTCAAAGTCCCTTAAAAATTTTCCAATTTTTGTCCCAATTCTTCCCATTCCCATTGAAACTTTTCAAATCCCTCTCAAAATTGTTGAAATTCTGTTGAAGCTTTTAAAATTCTCTCTAGAATTTTCAAAATCCATGGCCACATGTTTACAATTTCACGTCAAAAAATGGCTAAAATTCCAGTTGAAATTTTTTCCAAGTCCCTTAAAAATTTCCCAATTTTTGTCCCAATTCTTCCCATTCCCATTGAAACTTTTCAAATCCCTCTCAAAATTGTAGAAATTCTGTTGAAGCTTTTAAAATTCTCTCTAGAATTTTCAAAATCCATGTCCACATGTTTACAATTTCACATAAAAAAAATGCTAAAATTCCAGTTGAAATTTTTTCAAAGTCCCTTAAAAATTTTCCAATTTTTGTCCCAATTCTTCCCATTCCCATTGAAACTTTTCAAATCCCTCTCAAAATTGTTGAAATTCTCTTGAAGCTTTTAAAATTCTCTCTAGAATTTTCAAAATCCATGGCCACATGTTTACAATTTCACGTCAAAAAATTGCTAAAATTCCAGTTGAAATTTTTTCAAAGTCCCTTAAAAATTTTCCAATTTTTGTCCCAATTCTTCCCATTCCCATTGAAACTTTTCAAATCCCTCTCAAAATTGTTGAAATTCTCTTGAAGCTTTTAAAATTCTCTCTAGAATTTTCAAAATCCATGGCCACATGTTTACAATTTCACGTCAAAAAATGGCTAAAATTCCAGTTGAAATTTTTTCAACGTCCCTTAAAAATTTTCCAATTTTTGTCCCAATTCTTCCCATTCCCATTGAAACTTTTCAAATCCCTCTCAAAATTGTTGAAATTCTGTTGAAGCTTTTAAAATTCTCTCTAGAATTTTCAAAATCCATGTCCACATGTTTACAATTTCACGTCAAAAAATGGCTAAAATTCCAGTTGAAATTTTTTCAAAGTCCCTTAAAAATTTTCCAATTTTTGTCCCAATTCTTCCCATTCCCATTGAAACTTTTCAAATCCCTCTCAAAATTGTTGAAATTCTGTTGAAGCTTTTAAAATTCTCTCTAGAATTTTCAAAATCCATGGCCACATGTTTACAATTTCATGTAAAAAAATGGCTAAAATTCCAGTTGAAATTTTTTCAAAGTCCCTTAAAAATTTTCCAATTTCTGTCCCAATTCTTCCCATTCCCATTGAAACTTTTCAAATCCCTCTCAAAATTGTTGAAATTCTGTTGAAGCTTTTAAAATTCTCTCTAGAATTTTCAAAATCCATGTCCACATGTTTACAATTTCACATCAAAAAATTGCTAAAATTCCAGTTGAAATTTTTTCAAAGTCCCTTAATAATTTTCCAATTTTTGTCCCAATTCTTCCCATTCCCATTGAAACTTTTCAAATCCCTCTCAAAATTGTTGAAATTCTGTTGAAGCTTTTAAAATTCTCTCTAGAATTTTCAAAATCCATGTCCACATGTTTACAATTTCACGTCAAAAAATTGCTAAAATTCCAGTTGAAATTTTTTCAAAGTCCCTTAAAAATTTTCCAATTTTTGTCCCAATTCTTCCCATTCCCATTGAAACTTTTCAAATCCCTCTCAAAATTGTTGAAATTCTCTTGAAGCTTTTAAAATTCTCTCTAGAATTTTCAAAATCCATGTCCACATGTTTACAATTTCACGTCAAAAAATGGCTAAAATTCCAGTTGAAATTTTTTCAAAGTCCCTTAAAAATTTTCCAATTTTTGTCCCAATTCTTCCCATTCCCATTGAAACTTTTCAAATCCCTCTCAAAATTGTTGAAATTCTCTTGAAGCTTTTAAAATTCTCTCTAGAATTTTCAAAATCCATGGCCACATGTTTACAATTTCACGTCAAAAAATGGCTAAAATTCCAGTTGAAATTTTTTCAAAGTCCCTTAAAAATTTTCCAATTTTTGTCCCAATTCTTCCCATTCCCATTGAAACTTTTCAAATCCCTCTCAAAATTGTTGAAATTCTGTTGAAGCTTTTAAAATTCTCTCTAGAATTTTCAAAATCCATGGCCACATGTTTACAATTTCACGTCAAAAAATGGCTAAAATTCCAGTTGAAATTTTTTCCAAGTCCCTTAAAAATTTCCCAATTTTTGTCCCAATTCTTCCCATTCCCATTGAAACTTTTCAAATCCCTCTCAAAATTGTAGAAATTCTGTTGAAGCTTTTAAAATTCTCTCTAGAATTTTCAAAATCCATGTCCACATGTTTACAATTTCACATAAAAAAAATGCTAAAATTCCAGTTGAAATTTTTTCAAAGTCCCTTAAAAATTTTCCAATTTTTGTCCCAATTCTTCCCATTCCCATTGAAACTTTTCAAATCCCTCTCAAAATTGTTGAAATTCTCTTGAAGCTTTTAAAATTCTCTCTAGAATTTTCAAAATCCATGGCCACATGTTTACAATTTCACGTCAAAAAATTGCTAAAATTCCAGTTGAAATTTTTTCAAAGTCCCTTAAAAATTTTCCAATTTTTGTCCCAATTCTTCCCATTCCCATTGAAACTTTTCAAATCCCTCTCAAAATTGTTGAAACTCTCTTGAAGCTTTTAAAATTCTCTCTAGAATTTTCAAAATCCATGGCCACATGTTTACAATTTCACGTCAAAAAATGGCTAAAATTCCAGTTGAAATTTTTTCAAAGTCCCTTAAAAATTTTCCAATTTTTGTCCCAATTCTTCCCATTCCCATTGAAACTTTTCAAATCCCTCTCAAAATTGTTGAAATTCTGTTGAAGCTTTTAAAATTCTCTCTAGAATTTTCAAAATCCATGTCCACATGTTTACAATTTCATGTCAAAAAATGGCTAAAATTCCAGTTGAAATTTTTTCAAAGTCCCTTAAAAATTTTCCAATTTTTGTCCCAATTCTTCCCATTCCCATTGAAACTTTTCAAATCCCTCTCAAAATTGTTGAAATTCTCTTGAAGCTTTTAAAATTCTCTCTAGAATTTTCAAAATCCATGTCCACATGTTTACAATTTCACGTCAAAAAATTGCTAAAATTCCAGTTGAAATTTTTTCAAAGTCCCTTAACAATTTTCCAATTTTTGTCCCAATTCTTCCCATTCCCATTGAAACTTTTCAAATCCCTCTCAAAATTGTTGAAATTCTCTTGAAGCTTTTAAAATTCTCTCTAGAATTTTCAAAATCCATGGCCACATGTTTACAATTTCACGTCAAAAAATGGCTAAAATTCCAGCTGAAATTTTTTCAAAGTCCCTTAAAAATTTTCCAATTTTTGTCCCAATTCTTCCCATTCCCATTGAAACTTTTCAAATCCCTCTCAAAATTGTTGAAATTCTGTTGAAGCTTTTAAAATTCTCTCTAGAATTTTCAAAATCCATGGCCACATGTTTACAATTTCACGTCAAAAAATGGCTAAAATTCCAGTTGAAATTTTTTCAAAGTCCCTTAAAAATTTTCCAATTTTTGTCCCAATTCTTCCCATTCCCATTGAAACTTTTCAAATCCCTCTCAAAATTGTTGAAATTCTGTTGAAGCTTTTAAAATTCTCTCTAGAATTTTCAAAATCCATGTCCACATGTTTACAATTTCACGTCAAAAAATTGCTAAAATTCCAGTTGAAATTTTTTCAAAGTCCCTTAAAAATTTTCCAATTTTTGTCCCAATTCTTCCCATTCCCATTGAAACTTTTCAAATCCCTCTCAAAATTGTTGAAATTCTGTTGAAGCTTTTAAAATTCTCTCTAGAATTTTCAAAATCCATGTCCACATGTTTACAATTTCACGTCAAAAAATGGCTAAAATTCCAGTTGAAATTTTTTCAAAGTCCCTTAATAATTTTCCAATTTTTGTCCCAATTCTTCCCATTCCCATTGAAACTTTTCAAATCCCTCTCAAAATTGTTGAAATTCTCTTGAAGCTTTTAAAATTCTCTCTAGAATTTTCAAAATCCATGTCCACATGTTTACAATTTCACGTCAAAAAATTGCTAAAATTCCAGTTGAAATTTTTTCAAAGTCCCTTAAAAATTTTCCAATTTTTGTCCCAATTCTTCCCATTCCCATTGAAACTTTTCAAATCCCTCTCAAAATTGTTGAAATTCTCTTGAAGCTTTTAAAATTCTCTCTAGAATTTTCAAAATCCATGGCCACATGTTTACAATTTCACGTCAAAAAATGGCTAAAATTCCAGTTGAAATTTTTTCAAAGTCCCTTAAAAATTTTCCAATTTTTGTCCCAATTCTTCCCATTCCCATTGAAACTTTTCAAATCCCTCTCAAAATTGTTGAAATTCTCTTGAAGCTTTTAAAATTCTCTCTAGAATTTTCAAAATCCATGTCCACATGTTTACAATTTCATGTCAAAAAATGGCTAAAATTCCAGTTGAAATTTTTTCAAAGTCCCTTAAAAATTTTCCAATTTTTGTCCCAATTCTTCCCATTCCCATTGAAACTTTTCAAATCCCTCTCAAAATTGTTGAAATTCTCTTGAAGCTTTTAAAATTCTCTCTAGAATTTTCAAAATCCATGTCCACATGTTTACAATTTCACGTCAAAAAATTGCTAAAATTCCAGTTGAAATTTTTTCAAAGTCCCTTAAAAATTTTCCAATTTTTGTCCCAATTCTTCCCATTCCCATTGAAACTTTTCAAATCCCTCTCAAAATTGTTGAAATTCTCTTGAAGCTTTTAAAATTCTCTCTAGAATTTTCAAAATCCATGGCCACATGTTTACAATTTCACGTCAAAAAATGGCTAAAATTCCAGCTGAAATTTTTTCAAAGTCCCTTAAAAATTTTCCAATTTTTGTCCCAATTCTTCCCATTCCCATTGAAACTTTTCAAATCCCTCTCAAAATTGTTGAAATTCTGTTGAAGCTTTTAAAATTCTCTCTAGAATTTTCAAAATCCATGGCCACATGTTTACAATTTCACGTAAAAAAAATGCTAAAATTCCAGTTGAAATTTTTTCAAAGTCCCTTAAAAATTTTCCAATTTTTGTCCCAATTCTTCCAATTCCCATTGAAACTTTTCAAATCCCTCTCAAAATTGTTGAAATTCTGTTGAAGCTTTTAAAATTCTCTCTAGAATGTTCAAAATCCATGTCCACATGTTTACAATTTCACGTAAAAAAATGGCTAAAGTGCCAGTTGAAATTTTTTCAAAGTCCCTTAAAAATTTTCCAATTTTTGTCCCAATTCTTCCCATTCCCATTGAAACTTTTCAAATCCCTCTCAAAATTGTTGAAATTCTCTTGAAGCTTTTAAAATTCTCTCTAGAATTTTCAAAATCCATGTCCACATGTTTACAATTTCACGTCAAAAAATTGCTAAAATTCCAGTTGAAATTTTTTCAAAGTCCCTTAAAAATTTTCCAATTTCTGTCCCAATTCTTCCCATTCCCATTGAAACTTTTCAAATCCCTCTCAAAATTGTTGAAATTCTCTTGAAGCTTTTAAAATTCTCTCTAGAATTTTCAAAATCCATGTCCACATGTTTACAATTTCACGTCAAAAAATGGCTAAAATTCCAGTTGAAATTTTTTCAAAGTCCCTTAAAAATATTCCAATTTTTGTCCCAATTCTTCCCATTCCCATTGAAACTTTTCAAATCCCTCTCAAAATTGTTGAAATTCTCTTGAAGCTTTTAAAATTCTCTCTAGAATTTTCAAAATCCATGTCCACATGTTTACAATTTCACGTCAAAAAATGGCTAAAATTCCAGTTGAAATTTTTTCAAAGTCCCTTAAAAATTTTCCAATTTTTGTCCCAATTCTTCCCATTCCCATTGAAACTTTTCAAATCCCTCTCAAAATTGTTGAAATTCTCTTGAAGCTTTTA
This sequence comes from Streptopelia decaocto, assembly GCF_964273445.1. Classification (NCBI taxonomy): domain Eukaryota; kingdom Metazoa; phylum Chordata; class Aves; order Columbiformes; family Columbidae; genus Streptopelia; species Streptopelia decaocto. The sequence goes on from NW_028115095.1 coordinate 39,913, forward strand.
AAATTCTCTCTAGAATTTTCAAAATCCATGTCCACATGTTTACAATTTCACGTCAAAAAATTGCTAAAATTCCAGTTGAAATTTTTTCAAAGTCCCTTAAAAATTTTCCAATTTCTGTCCCAATTCTTCCCATTCCCATTGAAACTTTTCAAATCCCTCTCAAAATTGTTGAAATTCTCTTGAAGCTTTTAAAATTCTCTCTAGAATTTTCAAAATCCATGTCCACATGTTTACAATTTCACGTCAAAAAATTGCTAAAATTCCAGTTGAAATTTTTTCAAAGTCCCTTAAAAATTTTCCAATTTTTGTCCCAATTCTTCCCATTCCCATTGAAACTTTTCAAATCCCTCTCAAAATTGTTGAAATTCTGTTGAAGCTTTTAAAATTCTCTCTAGAATTTTCAAAATCCATGTCCACATGTTTACAATTTCACGTCAAAAAATGGCTAAAATTCCAGTTGAAATTTTTTCAAAGTCCCTTAACAATTTTCCAATTTTTGTCCCAATTCTTCCCATTCCCATTGAAACTTTTCAAATCCCTCTCAAAATTGTTGAAATTCTCTTGAAGCTTTTAAAATTCTCTCTAGAATTTTCAAAATCCATGTCCACATGTTTACAATTTCATGTCAAAAAATGGCTAAAATTCCAGTTGAAATTTTTTCAAAGTCCCTTAAAAATTTTCCAATTTCTGTCCCAATTCTTCCCATTCCCATTGAAACTTTTCAAATCCCTCTCAAAATTGTTGAAATTCTCTTGAAGCTTTTAAAATTCTCTCTAGAATTTTCAAAATCCATGTCCACATGTTTACAATTTCACATAAAAAAATTGCTAAAATTCCAGTTGAAATTTTTTCAAAGTCCCTTAAAAATTTTCCAATTTTTGTCCCAATTCTTCCCATTCCCATTGAAACTTTTCAAATCCCTCTCAAAATTGTTGAAATTCTCTTGAAGCTTTTAAAATTCTCTCTAGAATTTTCAAAATCCATGGCCACATGTTTACAATTTCACGTCAAAAAATGGCTAAAATTCCAGTTGAAATTTTTTCAAAGTCCCTTAAAAATTTTCCAATTTTTGTCCCAATTCTTCCCATTCCCATTGAAACTTTTCAAATCCCTCTCAAAATTGTTGAAATTCTGTTGAAGCTTTTAAAATTCTCTCTAGAATTTTCAAAATCCATGGCCACATGTTTACAATTTCACGTCAAAAAATGGCTAAAATACCATTTGAAATTTTTTCAAAGTCCCTTAAAAATTTTCCAATTTTTGTCCCAATTCTTCCCATTCCCATTGAAACTTTTCAAATCCCTCTCAAAATTGTTGAAATTCTGTTGAAGCTTTTAAAATTCTCTCTAGAATTTTCAAAATCCATGTCCACATGTTTACAATTTCACGTAAAAAAAATGCTAAAATTCCAGTTGAAATTTTTTCAAAGTCCCTTAAAAATTTTCCAATTTTTGTCCCAATTCTTCCAATTCCCATTGAAACTTTTCAAATCCCTCTCAAAATTGTTGAAATTCTGTTGAAGCTTTTAAAATTCTCTCTAGAATGTTCAAAATCCATGTCCACATGTTTACAATTTCACGTAAAAAAATTGCTAAAATTCCAGTTGAAATTTTTTCAAAGTCCCTTAAAAATTTTCCAATTTTTGTCCCAATTCTTCCCATTCCCATTGAAACTTTTCAAATCCCTCTCAAAATTGTTGAAATTCTCTTGAAGCTTTTAAAATTCTCTCTAGAATTTTCAAAATCCATGTCCACATGTTTACAATTTCACGTAAAAAAATTGCTAAAATTCCAGTTGAAATTTTTTCAAAGTCCCTTAAAAATTTTCCAATTTCTGTCCCTATTCTTCCCATTCCCATTGAAACTTTTCAAATCCCTCTCAAAATTGTTGAAATTCTCTTGAAGCTTTTAAAATTCTCTCTAGAATTTTCAAAATCCATGGCCACATGTTTACAATTTCACGTCAAAAAATGGCTAAAATTCCAGTTGAAATTTTTTCAAAGTCCCTGAAAAATATTCCAATTTTTGTCCCAATTCTTCCCATTCCCATTGAAACTTTTCAAATCCCTCTCAAAATTGTTGAAATTCTCTTGAAGCTTTTAAAATTCTCTCTAGAATTTTCAAAATCCATGGCCACATGTTTACAATTTCATGTCAAAAAATGGCTAAAATTCCAGTTGAAATTTTTTCAAAGTCCCTTAAAAATTTTCCAATTTCTGTCCCAATTCTTCCCATTCCCATTGAAACTTTTCAAATCCCTCTCAAAATTGTTGAAATTCTCTTGAAGCTTTTAAAATTCTCTCTAGAATTTTCAAAATCCATGTCCACATGTTTACAATTTCACGTCAAAAAATGGCTAAAATTCCAGTTGAAATTTTTTCAAAGTCCCTTAAAAATTTTCCAATTTTTGTCCCAATTCTTCCCATTCCCATTGAAACTTTTCAAATCCCTCTCAAAATTGTTGAAATTCTCTTGAAGCTTTTAAAATTCTCTCTAGAATTTTCAAAATCCATGGCCACATGTTTACAATTTCACGTCAAAAAATGGCTAAAATTCCAGTTGAAATTTTTTCAAAGTCCCTTAAAAATTTTCCAATTTTTGTCCCAATTCTTCCCATTCCCATTGAAACTTTTCAAATCCCTCTCAAAATTGTTGAAATTCTGTTGAAGCTTTTAAAATTCTCTCTAGAATTTTCAAAATCCATGGCCACATGTTTACAATTTCACGTCAAAAAATGGCTAAAATTCCAGTTGAAATTTTTTCAAAGTCCCTTAAAAATTTTCCAATTTTTGTCCCAATTCTTCCCATTCCCATTGAAACTTTTCAAATCCCTCTCAAAATTGTTGAAATTCTGTTGAAGCTTTTAAAATTCTCTCTAGAATTTTCAAAATCCATGTCCACATGTTTACAATTTCACGTAAAAAAAATGCTAAAATTCCAGTTGAAATTTTTTCAAAGTCCCTTAAAAATTTTCCAATTTTTGTCCCAATTCTTCCAATTCCCATTGAAACTTTTCAAATCCCTCTCAAAATTGTTGAAATTCTGTTGAAGCTTTTAAAATTCTCTCTAGAATGTTCAAAATCCATGTCCACATGTTTACAATTTCACGTAAAAAAATTGCTAAAATTCCAGTTGAAATTTTTTCAAAGTCCCTTAAAAATTTTCCAATTTTTGTCCCAATTCTTCCCATTCCCATTGAAACTTTTCAAATCCCTCTCAAAATTGTTGAAATTCTCTTGAAGCTTTTAAAATTCTCTCTAGAATTTTCAAAATCCATGTCCACATGTTTACAATTTCACGTAAAAAAATTGCTAAAATTCCAGTTGAAATTTTTTCAAAGTCCCTTAAAAATTTTCCAATTTCTGTCCCTATTCTTCCCATTCCCATTGAAACTTTTCAAATCCCTCTCAAAATTGTTGAAATTCTCTTGAAGCTTTTAAAATTCTCTCTAGAATTTTCAAAATCCATGGCCACATGTTTACAATTTCACGTCAAAAAATGGCTAAAATTCCAGTTGAAATTTTTTCAAAGTCCCTTAAAAATATTCCAATTTTTGTCCCAATTCTTCCCATTCCCATTGAAACTTTTCAAATCCCTCTCAAAATTGTTGAAATTCTCTTGAAGCTTTTAAAATTCTCTCTAGAATTTTCAAAATCCATGTCCACATGTTTACAATTTCACATAAAAAAATTGCTAAAATTCCAGTTGAAATTTTTTCAAAGTCCCTTAAAAATTTTCCAATTTTTGTCCCAATTCTTCCCATTCCCATTGAAACTTTTCAAATCCCTCTCAAAATTGTTGAAATTCTCTTGAAGCTTTTAAAATTCTCTCTAGAATTTTCAAAATCCATGTCCACATGTTTACAATTTCACGTAAAAAAATTGCTAAAATTCCAGTTGAAATTTTTTCAAAGTCCCTTAAAAATTTTCCAATTTCTGTCCCAATTCTTCCCATTCCCATTGAAACTTTTCAAATCCCTCTCAAAATTGTTGAAATTCTCTTGAAGCTTTTAAAATTCTCTCTAGAATTTTCAAAATCCATGTCCACATGTTTACAATTTCACATAAAAAAATGGCTAAAATTCCAGTTGAAATTTTTTCAAAGTCCCTTCAAAATTTTCCAATTTTTGTCCCAATTCTTCCCATTCCCATTGAAACTTTTCAAATCCCTCTCAAAATTGTTGAAATTCTGTTGAAGCTTTTAAAATTCTCTCTAGAATTTTCAAAATCCATGGCCACATGTTTACAATTTCACGTCAAAAAATGGCTAAAATTCCAGTTGAAATTTTTTCAAAGTCCCTTAAAAATTTTCCAATTTTTGTCCCAATTCTTCCCATTCCCATTGAAACTTTTCAAATCCCTCTCAAAATTGTTGAAATTCTCTTGAAGCTTTTAAAATTCTCTCTAGAATTTTCAAAATCCATGTCCACATGTTTACAATTTCACGTAAAAAAATGGCTAAAATTCCAGTTGAAATTTTTTCAAAGTCCCTTAAAAATTTTCCAATTTTTGTCCCAATTCTTCCCATTCCCATTGAAACTTTTCAAATCCCTCTCAAAATTGTTGAAATTCTCTTGAAGCTTTTAAAATTCTCTCTAGAATTTTCAAAATCCATGTCCACATGTTTACAATTTCACATAAAAAAATGGCTAAAATTCCAGTTGAAATTTTTTCAAAGTCCCTTAAAAATTTTCCAATTTTTGTCCCAATTCTTCCCATTCCCATTGAAACTTTTCAAATCCCTCTCAAAATTGTTGAAATTCTCTTGAAGCTTTTAAAATTCTCTCTAGAATTTTCAAAATCCATGTCCACATGTTTACAATTTCACGTCAAAAAATGGCTAAAATGCCAGTTGAAATTTTTTCAAAGTCCCTTAAAAATTTTCCAATTTTTGTCCCAATTCTTCCCATTCCCATTGAAACTTTTCAAATCCCGCTCAAAATTGTTGAAATTCTCTTGAAGCTTTTAAAATTCTCTCTAGAATTTTCAAAATCCATGGCCACATGTTTACAATTTCACGTCAAAAAATGGCTAAAATGCCAGTTGAAATTTTTTCAAAGTCCCTTAAAAATTTTCCAATTTTTGTCCCAATTCTTCCCATTCCCATTGAAACTTTTCAAATCCCTCTCAAAATTGTTGAAATTCTGTTGAAGCTTTTAAAATTCTCTCTAGAATTTTCAAAATCCATGGCCACATGTTTACAATTTCACGTCAAAAAATGGCTAAAATTCCAGTGGAAATTTTTTCAAAGTCCCTTAAAAATTTCCCAATTTTTGTCCCAATTCTTCCCATTCCCATTGAAACTTTTCAAATCCCTCTCAAAATTGTAGAAATTCTGTTGAAGCTTTTAAAATTCTCTCTAGAATTTTCAAAATCCATGTCCACATGTTTACAATTTCACATAAAAAAAATGCTAAAATTCCAGTTGAAATTTTTTCAAAGTCCCTTAAAAATTTTCCAATTTTTGTCCCAATTCTTCCCATTCCCATTGAAACTTTTCAAATCCCTCTCAAAATTGTTGAAATTCTCTTGAAGCTTTTAAAATTCTCTCTAGAATTTTCAAAATCCATGGCCACATGTTTACAATTTCACGTCAAAAAATTGCTAAAATTCCAGTTGAAATTTTTTCAAAGTCCCTTAAAAATTTTCCAATTTTTGTCCCAATTCTTCCCATTCCCATTGAAACTTTTCAAATCCCTCTCAAAATTGTTGAAATTCTCTTGAAGCTTTTAAAATTCTCTCTAGAATTTTCAAAATCCATGTCCACATGTTTACAATTTCACGTCAAAAAATGGCTAAAATTCCAGTTGAAATTTTTTCAACGTCCCTTAAAAATTTTCCAATTTTTGTCCCAATTCTTCCCATTCCCATTGAAACTTTTCAAATCCCTCTCAAAATTGTTGAAATTCTGTTGAAGCTTTTAAAATTCTCTCTAGAATTTTCAAAATCCATGTCCACATGTTTACAATTTCACGTCAAAAAATGGCTAAAATTCCAGTTGAAATTTTTTCAAAGTCCCTTAAAAATTTTCCAATTTTTGTCCCAATTCTTCCCATTCCCATTGAAACTTTTCAAATCCCTCTCAAAATTGTTGAAATTCTGTTGAAGCTTTTAAAATTCTCTCTAGAATTTTCAAAATCCATGTCCACATGTTTACAATTTCATGTAAAAAAATGGCTAAAATTCCAGTTGAAATTTTTTCAAAGTCCCTTAAAAATTTTCCAATTTCTGTCCCAATTCTTCCCATTCCCATTGAAACTTTTCAAATCCCTCTCAAAATTGTTGAAATTCTGTTGAAGCTTTTAAAATTCTCTCTAGAATTTTCAAAATCCATGTCCACATGTTTACAATTTCACATAAAAAAATTGCTAAAATTCCAGTTGAAATTTTTTCAAAGTCCCTTAATAATTTTCCAATTTTTGTCCCAATTCTTCCCATTCCCATTGAAACTTTTCAAATCCCTCTCAAAATTGTTGAAATTCTGTTGAAGCTTTTAAAATTCTCTCTAGAATTTTCAAAATCCATGTCCACATGTTTACAATTTCACGTCAAAAAATTGCTAAAATTCCAGTTGAAATTTTTTCAAAGTCCCTTAAAAATTTTCCAATTTCTGTCCCAATTCTTCCCATTCCCATTGAAACTTTTCAAATCCCTCTCAAAATTGTTGAAATTCTCTTGAAGCTTTTAAAATTCTCTCTAGAATTTTCAAAATCCATGGCCACATGTTTACAATTTCACGTCAAAAAATGGCTAAAATTCCAGTTGAAATTTTTTCAAAGTCCCTTAAAAATATTCCAATTTTTGTCCCAATTCTTCCCATTCCCATTGAAACTTTTCAAATCCCTCTCAAAATTGTTGAAATTCTCTTGAAGCTTTTAAAATTCTCTCTAGAATTTTCAAAATCCATGTCCACATGTTTACAATTTCACATAAAAAAATTGCTAAAATTCCAGTTGAAATTTTTTCAAAGTCCCTTAAAAATTTTCCAATTTTTGTCCCAATTCTTCCCATTCCCATTGAAACTTTTCAAATCCCTCTCAAAATTGTTGAAATTCTCTTGAAGCTTTTAAAATTCTCTCTAGAATTTTCAAAATCCATGTCCACATGTTTACAATTTCACGTAAAAAAATTGCTAAAATTCCAGTTGAAATTTTTTCAAAGTCCCTTAAAAATTTTCCAATTTCTGTCCCAATTCTTCCCATTCCCATTGAAACTTTTCAAATCCCTCTCAAAATTGTAGAAATTCTGTTGAAGCTTTTAAAATTCTCTCTAGAATTTTCAAAATCCATGTCCACATGTTTACAATTTCACATAAAAAAATGGCTAAAATTCCAGTTGAAATTTTTTCAAAGTCCCTTCAAAATTTTCCAATTTTTGTCCCAATTCTTCCCATTCCCATTGAAACTTTTCAAATCCCTCTCAAAATTGTTGAAATTCTGTTGAAGCTTTTAAAATTCTCTCTAGAATTTTCAAAATCCATGGCCACATGTTTACAATTTCACGTCAAAAAATGGCTAAAATTCCAGTTGAAATTTTTTCAAAGTCCCTTAAAAATTTTCCAATTTTTGTCCCAATTCTTCCCATTCCCATTGAAACTTTTCAAATCCCTCTCAAAATTGTTGAAATTCTCTTGAAGCTTTTAAAATTCTCTCTAGAATTTTCAAAATCCATGTCCACATGTTTACAATTTCACGTAAAAAAATGGCTAAAATTCCAGTTGAAATTTTTTCAAAGTCCCTTAAAAATTTTCCAATTTTTGTCCCAATTCTTCCCATTCCCATTGAAACTTTTCAAATCCCTCTCAAAATTGTTGAAATTCTCTTGAAGCTTTTAAAATTCTCTCTAGAATTTTCAAAATCCATGTCCACATGTTTACAATTTCACGTCAAAAAATGGCTAAAATTCCAGTTGAAATTTTTTCAAAGTCCCTTAAAAATTTTCCAATTTTTGTCCCAATTCTTCCCATTCCCATTGAAACTTTTCAAATCCCTCTCAAAATTGTTGAAATTCTCTTGAAGCTTTTAAAATTCTCTCTAGAATTTTCAAAATCCATGTCCACATGTTTACAATTTCACGTAAAAAAAATGCTAAAATTCCAGTTGAAATTTTTTCAAAGTCCCTTAAAAATTTTCCAATTTTTGTCCCAATTCTTCCAATTCCCATTGAAACTTTTCAAATCCCTCTCAAAATTGTTGAAATTCTGTTGAAGCTTTTAAAATTCTCTCTAGAATGTTCAAAATCCATGTCCACATGTTTACAATTTCACGTAAAAAAATTGCTAAAATTCCAGTTGAAATTTTTTCAAAGTCCCTTAAAAATTTTCCAATTTTTGTCCCAATTCTTCCCATTCCCATTGAAACTTTTCAAATCCCTCTCAAAATTGTTGAAATTCTCTTGAAGCTTTTAAAATTCTCTCTAGAATTTTCAAAATCCATGTCCACATGTTTACAATTTCACGTAAAAAAATTGCTAAAATTCCAGTTGAAATTTTTTCAAAGTCCCTTAAAAATTTTCCAATTTCTGTCCCAATTCTTCCCATTCCCATTGAAACTTTTCAAATCCCTCTCAAAATTGTTGAAATTCTCTTGAAGCTTTTAAAATTCTCTCTAGAATTTTCAAAATCCATGGCCACATGTTTACAATTTCACGTCAAAAAATGGCTAAAATTCCAGTTGAAATTTTTTCAAAGTCCCTTAAAAATATTCCAATTTTTGTCCCAATTCTTCCCATTCCCATTGAAACTTTTCAAATCCCTCTCAAAATTGTTGAAATTCTCTTGAAGCTTTTAAAATTCTCTCTAGAATTTTCAAAATCCATGTCCACATGTTTACAATTTCACATAAAAAAATTGCTAAAATTCCAGTTGAAATTTTTTCAAAGTCCCTTAAAAATTTTCCAATTTTTGTCCCAATTCTTCCCATTCCCATTGAAACTTTTCAAATCCCTCTCAAAATTGTTGAAATTCTCTTGAAGCTTTTAAAATTCTCTCTAGAATTTTCAAAATCCATGTCCACATGTTTACAATTTCACGTAAAAAAATTGCTAAAATTCCAGTTGAAATTTTTTCAAAGTCCCTTAAAAATTTTCCAATTTCTGTCCCAATTCTTCCCATTCCCATTGAAACTTTTCAAATCCCTCTCAAAATTGTTGAAATTCTCTTGAAGCTTTTAAAATTCTCTCTAGAATTTTCAAAATCCATGTCCACATGTTTACAATTTCACATAAAAAAATGGCTAAAATTCCAGTTGAAATTTTTTCAAAGTCCCTTCAAAATTTTCCAATTTTTGTCCCAATTCTTCCCATTCCCATTGAAACTTTTCAAATCCCTCTCAAAATTGTTGAAATTCTGTTGAAGCTTTTAAAATTCTCTCTAGAATTTTCAAAATCCATGGCCACATGTTTACAATTTCACGTCAAAAAATGGCTAAAATTCCAGTTGAAATTTTTTCAAAGTCCCTTAAAAATTTTCCAATTTTTGTCCCAATTCTTCCCATTCCCATTGAAACTTTTCAAATCCCTCTCAAAATTGTTGAAATTCTCTTGAAGCTTTTAAAATTCTCTCTAGAATTTTCAAAATCCATGTCCACATGTTTACAATTTCACGTAAAAAAATGGCTAAAATTCCAGTTGAAATTTTTTCAAAGTCCCTTAAAAATTTTCCAATTTTTGTCCCAATTCTTCCCATTCCCATTGAAACTTTTCAAATCCCTCTCAAAATTGTTGAAATTCTCTTGAAGCTTTTAAAATTCTCTCTAGAATTTTCAAAATCCATGTCCACATGTTTACAATTTCACATAAAAAAATTGCTAAAATTCCAGTTGAAATTTTTTCAAAGTCCCTTAAAAATTTTCCAATTTTTGTCCCAATTCTTCCCATTCCCATTGAAACTTTTCAAATCCCTCTCAAAATTGTTGAAATTCTCTTGAAGCTTTTAAAATTCTCTCTAGAATTTTCAAAATCCATGTCCACATGTTTACAATTTCACGTCAAAAAATGGCTAAAATGCCAGTTGAAATTTTTTCAAAGTCCCTTAAAAATTTTCCAATTTTTGTCCCAATTCTTCCCATTCCCATTGAAACTTTTCAAATCCCGCTCAAAATTGTTGAAATTCTCTTGAAGCTTTTAAAATTCTCTCTAGAATTTTCAAAATCCATGGCCACATGTTTACAATTTCACGTCAAAAAATGGCTAAAATGCCAGTTGAAATTTTTTCAAAGTCCCTTAAAAATTTTCCAATTTTTGTCCCAATTCTTCCCATTCCCATTGAAACTTTTCAAATCCCTCTCAAAATTGTTGAAATTCTGTTGAAGCTTTTAAAATTCTCTCTAGAATTTTCAAAATCCATGGCCACATGTTTACAATTTCACGTCAAAAAATGGCTAAAATTCCAGTGGAAATTTTTTCAAAGTCCCTTAAAAATTTCCCAATTTTTGTCCCAATTCTTCCCATTCCCATTGAAACTTTTCAAATCCCTCTCAAAATTGTAGAAATTCTGTTGAAGCTTTTAAAATTCTCTCTAGAATTTTCAAAATCCATGTCCACATGTTTACAATTTCACATTAAAAAAATGCTAAAATTCCAGTTGAAATTTTTTCAAAGTCCCTTAAAAATTTTCCAATTTTTGTCCCAATTCTTCCCATTCCCATTGAAACTTTTCAAATCCCTCTCAAAATTGTAGAAATTCTGTTGAAGCTTTTAAAATTCTCTCTAGAATTTTCAAAATCCATGGCCACATGTTTACAATTTCACGTCAAAAAATTGCTAAAATTCCAGTTGAAATTTTTTCAAAGTCCCTTAAAAATTTTCCAATTTTTGTCCCAATTCTTCCCATTCCCATTGAAACTTTTCAAATCCCTCTCAAAATTGTTGAAATTCTCTTGAAGCTTTTAAAATTCTCTCTAGAATTTTCAAAATCCATGTCCACATGTTTACAATTTCACGTCAAAAAATGGCTAAAATTCCAGTTGAAATTTTTTCAACGTCCCTTAAAAATTTTCCAATTTTTGTCCCAATTCTTCCCATTCCCATTGAAACTTTTCAAATCCCTCTCAAAATTGTTGAAATTCTGTTGAAGCTTTTAAAATTCTCTCTAGAATTTTCAAAATCCATGTCCACATGTTTACAATTTCACGTCAAAAAATGGCTAAAATTCCAGTTGAAATTTTTTCAAAGTCCCTTAAAAATTTTCCAATTTTTGTCCCAATTCTTCCCATTCCCATTGAAACTTTTCAAATCCCTCTCAAAATTGTTGAAATTCTGTTGAAGCTTTTAAAATTCTCTCTAGAATTTTCAAAATCCATGTCCACATGTTTACAATTTCATGTAAAAAAATGGCTAAAATTCCAGTTGAAATTTTTTCAAAGTCCCTTAAAAATTTTCCAATTTCTGTCCCAATTCTTCCCATTCCCATTGAAACTTTTCAAATCCCTCTCAAAATTGTTGAAATTCTGTTGAAGCTTTTAAAATTCTCTCTAGAATTTTCAAAATCCATGTCCACATGTTTACAATTTCATGTAAAAAAATTGCTAAAATTCCAGTTGAAATTTTTTCAAAGTCCCTTAATAATTTTCCAATTTTTGTCCCAATTCTTCCCATTCCCATTGAAACTTTTCAAATCCCTCTCAAAATTGTTGAAATTCTGTTGAAGCTTTTAAAATTCTCTCTAGAATTTTCAAAATCCATGTCCACATGTTTACAATTTCACGTCAAAAAATTGCTAAAATTCCAGTTGAAATTTTTTCAAAGTCCCTTAAAAATTTTCCAATTTCTGTCCCTATTCTTCCCATTCCCATTGAAACTTTTCAAATCCCTCTCAAAATTGTTGAAATTCTCTTGAAGCTTTTAAAATTCTCTCTAGAATTTTCAAAATCCATGGCCACATGTTTACAATTTCACGTCAAAAAATGGCTAAAATTCCAGTTGAAATTTTTTCAAAGTCCCTTAAAAATATTCCAATTTTTGTCCCAATTCTTCCCATTCCCATTGAAACTTTTCAAATCCCTCTCAAAATTGTTGAAATTCTCTTGAAGCTTTTAAAATTCTCTCTAGAATTTTCAAAATCCATGTCCACATGTTTACAATTTCACATAAAAAAATTGCTAAAATTCCAGTTGAAATTTTTTCAAAGTCCCTGAAAAATTTTCCAATTTTTGTCCCAATTCTTCCCATTCCCATTGAAACTTTTCAAATCCCTCTCAAAATTGTTGAAATTCTCTTGAAGCTTTTAAAATTCTCTCTAGAATTTTCAAAATCCATGTCCACATGTTTACAATTTCACGTAAAAAAATTGCTAAAATTCCAGTTGAAATTTTTTCAAAGTCCCTTAAAAATTTTCCAATTTCTGTCCCAATTCTTCCCATTCCCATTGAAACTTTTCAAATCCCTCTCAAAATTGTAGAAATTCTCTTGAAGCTTTTAAAATTCTCTCTAGAATTTTCAAAATCCATGTCCACATGTTTACAATTTCACATAAAAAAATGGCTAAAATTCCAGTTGAAATTTTTTCAAAGTCCCTTCAAAATTTTCCAATTTTTGTCCCAATTCTTCCCATTCCCATTGAAACTTTTCAAATCCCTCTCAAAATTGTTGAAATTCTGTTGAAGCTTTTAAAATTCTCTCTAGAATTTTCAAAATCCATGGCCACATGTTTACAATTTCACGTCAAAAAATGGCTAAAATTCCAGTTGAAATTTTTTCAAAGTCCCTTAAAAATTTTCCAATTTTTGTCCCAATTCTTCCCATTCCCATTGAAACTTTTCAAATCCCTCTCAAAATTGTTGAAATTCTCTTGAAGCTTTTAAAATTCTCTCTAGAATTTTCAAAATCCATGTCCACATGTTTACAATTTCACGTAAAAAAATGGCTAAAATTCCAGTTGAAATTTTTTCAAAGTCCCTTAAAAATTTTCCAATTTTTGTCCCAATTCTTCCCATTCCCATTGAAACTTTTCAAATCCCTCTCAAAATTGTTGAAATTCTCTTGAAGCTTTTAAAATTCTCTCTAGAATTTTCAAAATCCATGTCCACATGTTTACAATTTCACATAAAAAAATTGCTAAAATTCCAGTTGAAATTTTTTCAAAGTCCCTTAAAAATTTTCCAATTTTTGTCCCAATTCTTCCCATTCCCATTGAAACTTTTCAAATCCCTCTCAAAATTGTTGAAATTCTCTTGAAGCTTTTAAAATTCTCTCTAGAATTTTCAAAATCCATGTCCACATGTTTACAATTTCACGTAAAAAAATTGCTAAAATTCCAGTTGAAATTTTTTCAAAGTCCCTTAAAAATTTTCCAATTTTTGTCCCAATTCTTCCCATTCCCATTGAAACTTTTCAAATCCCGCTCAAAATTGTTGAAATTCTGTTGAAGCTTTTAAAATTCTCTCTAGAATTTTCAAAATCCATGGCCACATGTTTACAATTTCACGTCAAAAAATGGCTAAAATGCCAGTTGAAATTTTTTCAAAGTCCCTTAAAAATTTTCCAATTTTTGTCCCAATTCTTCCCATTCCCATTGAAACTTTTCAAATCCCTCTCAAAATTGTTGAAATTCTGTTGAAGCTTTTAAAATTCTCTCTAGAATTTTCAAAATCCATGGCCACATGTTTACAATTTCACGTCAAAAAATGGCTAAAATTCCAGTGGAAATTTTTTCAAAGTCCCTTAAAAATTTCCCAATTTTTGTCCCAATTCTTCCCATTCCCATTGAAACTTTTCAAATCCCTCTCAAAATTGTAGAAATTCTGTTGAAGCTTTTAAAATTCTCTCTAGAATTTTCAAAATCCATGTCCACATGTTTACAATTTCACATAAAAAAAATGCTAAAATTCCAGTTGAAATTTTTTCAAAGTCCCTTAAAAATTTTCCAATTTTTGTCCCAATTCTTCCCATTCCCATTGAAACTTTTCAAATCCCTCTCAAAATTGTTGAAATTCTCTTGAAGCTTTTAAAATTCTCTCTAGAATTTTCAAAATCCATGGCCACATGTTTACAATTTCACGTCAAAAAATTGCTAAAATTCCAGTTGAAATTTTTTCAAAGTCCCTTAAAAATTTTCCAATTTTTGTCCCAATTCTTCCCATTCCCATTGAAACTTTTCAAATCCCTCTCAAAATTGTTGAAATTCTCTTGAAGCTTTTAAAATTCTCTCTAGAATTTTCAAAATCCATGTCCACATGTTTACAATTTCACGTCAAAAAATGGCTAAAATTCCAGTTGAAATTTTTTCAACGTCCCTTAAAAATTTTCCAATTTTTGTCCCAATTCTTCCCATTCCCATTGAAACTTTTCAAATCCCTCTCAAAATTGTTGAAATTCTGTTGAAGCTTTTAAAATTCTCTCTAGAATTTTCAAAATCCATGTCCACATGTTTACAATTTCACGTCAAAAAATGGCTAAAATTCCAGTTGAAATTTTTTCAAAGTCCCTTAAAAATTTTCCAATTTTTGTCCCAATTCTTCCCATTCCCATTGAAACTTTTCAAATCCCTCTCAAAATTGTTGAAATTCTGTTGAAGCTTTTAAAATTCTCTCTAGAATTTTCAAAATCCATGTCCACATGTTTACAATTTCATGTAAAAAAATGGCTAAAATTCCAGTTGAAATTTTTTCAAAGTCCCTTAAAAATTTTCCAATTTCTGTCCCAATTCTTCCCATTCCCATTGAAACTTTTCAAATCCCTCTCAAAATTGTTGAAATTCTGTTGAAGCTTTTAAAATTCTCTCTAGAATTTTCAAAATCCATGTCCACATGTTTACAATTTCACATAAAAAAATTGCTAAAATTCCAGTTGAAATTTTTTCAAAGTCCCTTAATAATTTTCCAATTTTTGTCCCAATTCTTCCCATTCCCATTGAAACTTTTCAAATCCCTCTCAAAATTGTTGAAATTCTGTTGAAGCTTTTAAAATTCTCTCTAGAATTTTCAAACTCCATGTCCACATGTTTACAATTTCACGTCAAAAAATGGCTAAAATTCCAGTTGAAATTTTTTCAAAGTCCCTTAAAAATTTTCCAATTTTTGTCCCAATTCTTCCCATTCCCATTGAAACTTTTCAAATCCCTCTCAAAATTGTTGAAATTCTGTTGAAGCTTTTAAAATTCTCTCTAGAATTTTCAAAATCCATGTCCACATGTTTACAATTTCACGTCAAAAAATTGCTAAAATTCCAGTTGAAATTTTTTCAAAGTCCCTTAAAAATTTTCCAATTTTTGTCCCAATTCTTCCCATTCCCATTGAAACTTTTCAAATCCCTCTCAAAATTGTTGAAATTCTGTTGAAGCTTTTAAAATTCTCTCTAGAATTTTCAAAATCCATGTCCACATGTTTACAATTTCACGTCAAAAAATGGCTAAAATTCCAGTTGAAATTTTTTCAAAGTCCCTTAATAATTTTCCAATTTTTGTCCCAATTCTTCCCATTCCCATTGAAACTTTTCAAATCCCTCTCAAAATTGTTGAAATTCTCTTGAAGCTTTTAAAATTCTCTCTAGAATTTTCAAAATCCATGTCCACATGTTTACAATTTCACGTCAAAAAATTGCTAAAATTCCAGTTGAAATTTTTTCAAAGTCCCTTAAAAATTTTCCAATTTTTGTCCCAATTCTTCCCATTCCCATTGAAACTTTTCAAATCCCTCTCAAAATTGTTGAAATTCTCTTGAAGCTTTTAAAATTCTCTCTAGAATTTTCAAAATCCATGGCCACATGTTTACAATTTCACGTCAAAAAATGGCTAAAATTCCAGTTGAAATTTTTTCAAAGTCCCTTAAAAATTTTCCAATTTTTGTCCCAATTCTTCCCATTCCCATTGAAACTTTTCAAATCCCTCTCAAAATTGTTGAAATTCTCTTGAAGCTTTTAAAATTCTCTCTAGAATTTTCAAAATCCATGTCCACATGTTTACAATTTCATGTCAAAAAATGGCTAAAATTCCAGTTGAAATTTTTTCAAAGTCCCTTAAAAATTTTCCAATTTTTGTCCCAATTCTTCCCATTCCCATTGAAACTTTTCAAATCCCTCTCAAAATTGTTGAAATTCTCTTGAAGCTTTTAAAATTCTCTCTAGAATTTTCAAAATCCATGTCCACATGTTTACAATTTCACGTCAAAAAATTGCTAAAATTCCAGTTGAAATTTTTTCAAAGTCCCTTAAAAATTTTCCAATTTTTGTCCCAATTCTTCCCATTCCCATTGAAACTTTTCAAATCCCTCTCAAAATTGTTGAAATTCTCTTGAAGCTTTTAAAATTCTCTCTAGAATTTTCAAAATCCATGGCCACATGTTTACAATTTCACGTCAAAAAATGGCTAAAATTCCAGCTGAAATTTTTTCAAAGTCCCTTAAAAATTTTCCAATTTTTGTCCCAATTCTTCCCATTCCCATTGAAACTTTTCAAATCCCTCTCAAAATTGTTGAAATTCTGTTGAAGCTTTTAAAATTCTCTCTAGAATTTTCAAAATCCATGTCCACATGTTTACAATTTCACGTCAAAAAATGGCTAAAATTCCAGTTGAAATTTTTTCAAAGTCCCTTAAAAATTTTCCAATTTTTGTCCCAATTCTTCCCATTCCCATTGAAACTTTTCAAATCCCTCTCAAAATTGTTGAAATTCTGTTGAAGCTTTTAAAATTCTCTCTAGAATTTTCAAAATCCATGTCCACATGTTTACAATTTCACGTCAAAAAATGGCTAAAATACCAGTTGAAATTTTTTCAAAGTCCCTTAAAAATTTTCCAATTTTTGTCCCAATTCTTCCAATTCCCATTGAAACTTTTCAAATCCCTCTCAAAATTGTTGAAATTCTGTTGAAGCTTTTAAAATTCTCTCTAGAATGTTCAAAATCCATGTCCACATGTTTACAATTTCACGTAAAAAAATGGCTAAAATGCCAGTTGAAATTTTTTCAAAGTCCCTTAAAAATTTTCCAATTTTTGTCCCAATTCTTCCCATTCCCATTGAAACTTTTCAAATCCCTCTCAAAATTGTTGAAATTCTCTTGAAGCTTTTAAAATTCTCTCTAGAATTTTCAAAATCCATGTCCACATGTTTACAATTTCACGTCAAAAAATTGCTAAAATTCCAGTTGAAATTTTTTCAAAGTCCCTTAAAAATTTTCCAATTTCTGTCCCAATTCTTCCCATTCCCATTGAAACTTTTCAAATCCCTCTCAAAATTGTTGAAATTCTCTTGAAGCTTTTAAAATTCTCTCTAGAATTTTCAAAATCCATGTCCACATGTTTACAATTTCACGTCAAAAAATGGCTAAAATTCCAGTTGAAATTTTTTCAAAGTCCCTTAAAAATATTCCAATTTTTGTCCCAATTCTTCCCATTCCCATTGAAACTTTTCAAATCCCTCTCAAAATTGTTGAAATTCTCTTGAAGCTTTTAAAATTCTCTCTAGAATTTTCAAAATCCATGTCCACATGTTTACAATTTCACGTCAAAAAATGGCTAAAATTCCAGTTGAAATTTTTTCAAAGTCCCTTAATAATTTTCCAATTTTTGTCCCAATTCTTCCCATTCCCATTGAAACTTTTCAAATCCCTCTCAAAATTGTTGAAATTCTGTTGAAGCTTTTAAAATTCTCTCTAGAATTTTCAAAATCCATGTCCACATGTTTACAATTTCACGTCAAAAAATTGCTAAAATTCCAGTTGAAATTTTTTCAAAGTCCCTTAAAAATTTTCCAATTTCTGTCCCAATTCTTCCCATTCCCATTGAAACTTTTCAAATCCCTCTCAAAATTGTTGAAATTCTCTTGAAGCTTTTAAAATTCTCTCTAGAATTTTCAAAATCCATGTCCACATGTTTACAATTTCACGTCAAAAAATTGCTAAAATTCCAGTTGAAATTTTTTCAAAGTCCCTTAAAAATTTTCCAATTTTTGTCCCAATTCTTCCCATTCCCATTGAAACTTTTCAAATCCCTCTCAAAATTGTTGAAATTCTCTTGAAGCTTTTAAAATTCTCTCTAGAATTTTCAAAATCCATTTCCACATGTTTACAATTTCACGTCAAAAAATGGCTAAAATTCCAGTTGAAATTTTTTCAAAGTCCCTTAACAATTTTCCAATTTTTGTCCCAATTCTTCCCATTCCCATTGAAACTTTTCAAATCCCTCTCAAAATTGTTGAAATTCTCTTGAAGCTTTTAAAATTCTCTCTAGAATTTTCAAAATCCATGTCCACATGTTTACAATTTCATGTCAAAAAATGGCTAAAATTCCAGTTGAAATTTTTTCAAAGTCCCTTAAAAATTTTCCAATTTCTGTCCCAATTCTTCCCATTCCCATTGAAACTTTTCAAATCCCTCTCAAAATTGTTGAAATTCTCTTGAAGCTTTTAAAATTCTCTCTAGAATTTTCAAAATCCATGTCCACATGTTTACAATTTCACGTCAAAAAATTGCTAAAATTCCAGTTGAAATTTTTTCAAAGTCCCTTAAAAATTTTCCAATTTTTGTCCCAATTCTTCCCATTCCCATTGAAACTTTTCAAATCCCTCTCAAAATTGTTGAAATTCTCTTGAAGCTTTTAAAATTCTCTCTAGAATTTTCAAAATCCATGGCCACATGTTTACAATTTCACGTCAAAAAATGGCTAAAATTCCAGTTGAAATTTTTTCAAAGTCCCTTAAAAATTTTCCAATTTTTGTCCCAATTCTTCCCATTCCCATTGAAACTTTTCAAATCCCTCTCAAAATTGTTGAAATTCTGTTGAAGCTTTTAAAATTCTCTCTAGAATTTTCAAAATCCATGTCCACATGTTTACAATTTCACGTCAAAAAATGGCTAAAATACCAGTTGAAATTTTTTCAAAGTCCCTTAAAAATTTTCCAATTTTTGTCCCAATTCTTCCCATTCCCATTGAAACTTTTCAAATCCCTCTCAAAATTGTTGAAATTCTGTTGAAGCTTTTAAAATTCTCTCTAGAATTTTCAAAATCCATGTCCACATGTTTACAATTTCACGTAAAAAAAATGCTAAAATTCCAGTTGAAATTTTTTCAAAGTCCCTTAAAAATTTTCCAATTTTTGTCCCAATTCTTCCAATTCCCATTGAAACTTTTCAAATCCCTCTCAAAATTGTTGAAATTCTGTTGAAGCTTTTAAAATTCTCTCTAGAATGTTCAAAATCCATGTCCACATGTTTACAATTTCACGTAAAAAAATTGCTAAAATTCCAGTTGAAATTTTTTCAAAGTCCCTTAAAAATTTTCCAATTTTTGTCCCAATTCTTCCCATTCCCATTGAAACTTTTCAAATCCCTCTCAAAATTGTTGAAATTCTCTTGAAGCTTTTAAAATTCTCTCTAGAATTTTCAAAATCCATGTCCACATGTTTACAATTTCACGTAAAAAAATTGCTAAAATTCCAGTTGAAATTTTTTCAAAGTCCCTTAAAAATTTTCCAATTTCTGTCCCTATTCTTCCCATTCCCATTGAAACTTTTCAAATCCCTCTCAAAATTGTTGAAATTCTCTTGAAGCTTTTAAAATTCTCTCTAGAATTTTCAAAATCCATGGCCACATGTTTACAATTTCACGTCAAAAAATGGCTAAAATTCCAGTTGAAATTTTTTCAAAGTCCCTGAAAAATATTCCAATTTTTGTCCCAATTCTTCCCATTCCCATTGAAACTTTTCAAATCCCTCTCAAAATTGTTGAAATTCTCTTGAAGCTTTTAAAATTCTCTCTAGAATTTTCAAAATCCATGTCCACATGTTTACAATTTCATGTCAAAAAATGGCTAAAATTCCAGTTGAAATTTTTTCAAAGTCCCTTAAAAATTTTCCAATTTCTGTCCCAATTCTTCCCATTCCCATTGAAACTTTTCAAATCCCTCTCAAAATTGTTGAAATTCTCTTGAAGCTTTTAAAATTCTCTCTAGAATTTTCAAAATCCATGTCCACATGTTTACAATTTCACGTCAAAAAATTGCTAAAATTCCAGTTGAAATTTTTTCAAAGTCCCTTAAAAATTTTCCAATTTTTGTCCCAATTCTTCCCATTCCCATTGAAACTTTTCAAATCCCTCTCAAAATTGTTGAAATTCTCTTGAAGCTTTTAAAATTCTCTCTAGAATTTTCAAAATCCATGGCCACATGTTTACAATTTCACGTCAAAAAATGGCTAAAATTCCAGTTGAAATTTTTTCAAAGTCCCTTAAAAATTTTCCAATTTTTGTCCCAATTCTTCCCATTCCCATTGAAACTTTTCAAATCCCTCTCAAAATTGTTGAAATTCTGTTGAAGCTTTTAAAATTCTCTCTAGAATTTTCAAAATCCATGCCCACATGTTTACAATTTCACGTCAAAAAATGGCTAAAATTCCAGTTGAAATTTTTTCAAAGTCCCTTAAAAATTTTCCAATTTTTGTCCCAATTCTTCCCATTCCCATTGAAACTTTTCAAATCCCTCTCAAAATTGTTGAAATTCTGTTGAAGCTTTTAAAATTCTCTCTAGAATTTTCAAAATCCATGTCCACATGTTTACAATTTCACGTAAAAAAAATGCTAAAATTCCAGTTGAAATTTTTTCAAAGTCCCTTAAAAATTTTCCAATTTTTGTCCCAATTCTTCCAATTCCCATTGAAACTTTTCAAATCCCTCTCAAAATTGTTGAAATTCTGTTGAAGCTTTTAAAATTCTCTCTAGAATGTTCAAAATCCATGTCCACATGTTTACAATTTCACGTAAAAAAATTGCTAAAATTCCAGTTGAAATTTTTTCAAAGTCCCTTAAAAATTTTCCAATTTTTGTCCCAATTCTTCCCATTCCCATTGAAACTTTTCAAATCCCTCTCAAAATTGTTGAAATTCTCTTGAAGCTTTTAAAATTCTCTCTAGAATTTTCAAAATCCATGTCCACATGTTTACAATTTCACGTAAAAAAATTGCTAAAATTCCAGTTGAAATTTTTTCAAAGTCCCTTAAAAATTTTCCAATTTCTGTCCCTATTCTTCCCATTCCCATTGAAACTTTTCAAATCCCTCTCAAAATTGTTGAAATTCTCTTGAAGCTTTTAAAATTCTCTCTAGAATTTTCAAAATCCATGGCCACATGTTTACAATTTCACGTCAAAAAATGGCTAAAATTCCAGTTGAAATTTTTTCAAAGTCCCTTAAAAATTTTCCAATTTCTGTCCCAATTCTTCCCATTCCCATTGAAACTTTTCAAATCCCTCTCAAAATTGTTGAAATTCTCTTGAAGCTTTTAAAATTCTCTCTAGAATTTTCAAAATCCATGTCCACATGTTTACAATTTCACGTCAAAAAATTGCTAAAATTCCAGTTGAAATTTTTACAAAGTCCCTTAAAAATTTTCCAATTTTTGTCCCAATTCTTCCCATTCCCATTGAAACTTTTCAAATCCCTCTCAAAATTGTTGAAATTCTCTTGAAGCTTTTAAAATTCTCTCTAGAATTTTCAAAATCCATGGCCACATGTTTACAATTTCACGTCAAAAAATGGCTAAAATTCCAGTTGAAATTTTTTCAAAGTCCCTTAAAAATTTTCCAATTTTTGTCCCAATTCTTCCCATTCCCATTGAAACTTTTCAAATCCCTCTCAAAATTGTTGAAATTCTGTTGAAGCTTTTAAAATTCTCTCTAGAATTTTCAAAATCCATGGCCACATGTTTACAATTTCACGTCAAAAAATGGCTAAAATACCAGTTGAAATTTTTTCAAAGTCCCTTAAAAATTTTCCAATTTTTGTCCCAATTCTTCCCATTCCCATTGAAACTTTTCAAATCCCTCTCAAAATTGTTGAAATTCTGTTGAAGCTTTTAAAATTCTCTCTAGAATGTTCAAAATCCATGTCCACATGTTTACAATTTCACATAAAAAAATTGCTAAAATTCCAGTTGAAATTTTTTCAAAGTCCCTTAAAAATTTTCCAATTTTTGTCCCAATTCTTCCCATTCCCATTGAAACTTTTCAAATCCCTCTCAAAATTGTTGAAATTCTCTTGAAGCTTTTAAAATTCTCTCTAGAATTTTCAAAATCCATGTCCACATGTTTACAATTTCACGTAAAAAATTGCTAAAATTCCAGTTGAAATTTTTTCAAAGTCCCTTAAAAATTTTCCAATTTCTGTCCCTATTCTTCCCATTCCCATTGAAACTTTTCAAATCCCTCTCAAAATTGTTGAAATTCTCTTGAAGCTTTTAAATTCTCTCTAGAATTTTCAAAATCCATGGCCACATGTTTACAATTTCACGTCAAAAAATGGCTAAAATTCCAGTTGAAATTTTTTCAAAGTCCCTGAAAAATATTCCAATTTTTGTCCCAATTCTTCCCATTCCCATTGAAACTTTCAAATCCCTCTCAAAATTGTTGAAATTCTCTTGAAGCTTTTAAAATTCTCTCTAGAATTTTCAAAATCCATGTCCACATGTTTACAATTTCATGTCAAAAAATTGCTAAAATTCCAGTTGAAATTTTTTCAAAGTCCCTTAAAAATTTTCCAATTTCTGTCCCAATTCTTCCCATTCCCATTGAAACTTTTCAAATCCCTCTCAAAATTGTTGAAATTCTCTTGAAGCTTTTAAAATTCTCTCTAGAATTTTCAAAATCCATGTCCACATGTTTACAATTTCACGTCAAAAAATTGCTAAAATTCCAGTTGAAATTTTTTCAAAGTCCCTTAAAAATTTTCCAATTTTTGTCCCAATTCTTCCCATTCCCATTGAAACTTTTCAAATCCCTCTCAAAATTGTTGAAATTCTCTTGAAGCTTTTAAAATTCTCTCTAGAATTTTCAAAATCCATGGCCACATGTTTACAATTTCACGTCAAAAAATGGCTAAAATTCCAGTTGAAATTTTTTCAAAGTCCCTTAAAAATTTTCCAATTTTTGTCCCAATTCTTCCCATTCCCATTGAAACTTTTCAAATCCCTCTCAAAATTGTTGAAATTCTGTTGAAGCTTTTAAAATTCTCTCTAGAATTTTCAAAATCCATGCCCACATGTTTACAATTTCACGTCAAAAAATGGCTAAAATTCCAGTTGAAATTTTTTCAAAGTCCCTTAAAAATTTTCCAATTTTTGTCCCAATTCTTCCCATTCCCATTGAAACTTTTCAAATCCCTCTCAAAATTGTTGAAATTCTGTTGAAGCTTTTAAAATTCTCTCTAGAATTTTCAAAATCCATGTCCACATGTTTACAATTTCACGTAAAAAAAATGCTAAAATTCCAGTTGAAATTTTTCAAAGTCCCTTAAAAATTTTCCAATTTTTGTCCCAATTCTTCCAATTCCCATTGAAACTTTTCAAATCCCTCTCAAAATTGTTGAAATTCTGTTGAAGCTTTTAAAATTCTCTCTAGAATGTTCAAAATCCATGTCCACATGTTTACAATTTCACGTAAAAAAATTGCTAAAATTCCAGTTGAAATTTTTTCAAAGTCCCTTAAAAATTTTCCAATTTTTGTCCCAATTCTTCCCATTCCCATTGAAACTTTTCAAATCCCTCTCAAAATTGTTGAAATTCTCTTGAAGCTTTTAAAATTCTCTCTAGAATTTTCAAAATCCATGTCCACATGTTTACAATTTCACGTAAAAAAATTGCTAAAATTCCAGTTGAAATTTTTTCAAAGTCCCTTAAAAATTTTCCAATTTCTGTCCCTATTCTTCCCATTCCCATTGAAACTTTTCAAATCCCTCTCAAAATTGTTGAAATTCTCTTGAAGCTTTTAAAATTCTCTCTAGAATTTTCAAAATCCATGGCCACATGTTTACAATTTCACGTCAAAAAATGGCTAAAATTCCAGTTGAAATTTTTTCAAAGTCCCTTAAAAATTTTCCAATTTTTGTCCCAATTCTTCCCATTCCCATTGAAACTTTTCAAATCCCTCTCAAAATTGTTGAAATTCTGTTGAAGCTTTTAAAATTCTCTCTAGAATTTTCAAAATCCATGTCCACATGTTTACAATTTCACGTAAAAAAATTGCTAAAATTCCAGTTGAAATTTTTTCAAAGTCCCTTAAAAATTTTCCAATTTCTGTCCCTATTCTTCCCATTCCCATTGAAACTTTTCAAATCCCTCTCAAAATTGTTGAAATTCTCTTGAAGCTTTTAAAATTCTCTCTAGAATTTTCAAAATCCATGGCCACATGTTTACAATTTCACGTCAAAAAATGGCTAAAATTCCAGTTGAAATTTTTTCAAAGTCCCTGAAAAATTTTCCAATTTTTGTCCCAATTCTTCCCATTCCCATTGAAACTTTTCAAATCCCTCTCAAAATTGTTGAAATTCTCTTGAAGCTTTTAAAATTCTCTCTAGATTTTCAAAATCCATGGCCACATGTTTACAATTTCACGTCAAAAAATGGCTAAAATTCCAGTTGAAATTTTTTCAAAGTCCCTTAAAAATTTTCCAATTTTTGTCCCAATTCTTCCCATTCCCATTGAAACTTTTCAAATCCCTCTCAAAATTGTTGAAATTCTGTTGAAGCTTTTAAAATTCTCTCTAGAATTTTCAAAATCCATGGCCACATGTTTACAATTTCACGTCAAAAAATGGCTAAAATTCCAGTTGAAATTTTTTCAAAGTCCCTTAAAAATTTTCCAATTTTTGTCCCAATTCTTCCCATTCCCATTGAAACTTTTCAAATCCCTCTCAAAATTGTTGAAATTCTCTTGAAGCTTTTAAAATTCTCTCTAGAATTTTCAAAATCCATGTCCACATGTTTACAATTTCACGTAAAAAAAATGCTAAAATTCCAGTTGAAATTTTTTCAAAGTCCCTTAAAAATTTTCCAATTTTTGTCCCAATTCTTCCAATTCCCATTGAAACTTTTCAAATCCCTCTCAAAATTGTTGAAATTCTGTTGAAGCTTTAAAATTCTCTCTAGAATGTTCAAAATCCATGTCCACATGTTTACAATTTCACGTAAAAAAATTGCTAAAATTCCAGTTGAAATTTTTTCAAAGTCCCTTAAAAATTTCCAATTTTTGTCCCAATTCTTCCCATTCCCATTGAAACTTTCAAATCCCTCTCAAAATTGTTGAAATTCTCTTGAAGCTTTTAAAATTCTCTCTAGAATTTTCAAAATCCATGTCCACTTGTTTACAATTTCACGTAAAAAAATTGCTAAAATTCCAGTTGAAATTTTTTCAAAGTCCCTTAAAATTTTCCAATTTCTGTCCCTATTCTTCCCATTCCCATTGAAACTTTCAAATCCCTCTCAAAATTGTTGAAATTCTCTTGAAGCTTTTAAAAATTCTCTCTAGAATTTTCAAAATCCATGGCCACATGTTTACAATTTCACGTCAAAAAATGGCTAAAATTCCAGTTGAAATTTTTTCAAAGTCCCTTAAAAATATTCCAATTTTTGTCCCAATTCTTCCCATTCCCATTGAAACTTTTCAAATCCCTCTCAAAATTGTTGAAATTCTCTTGAAGCTTTTAAAATTCTCTCTAGAATTTTCAAAATCCATGTCCACATGTTTACAATTTCACATAAAAAAATTGCTAAAATTCCAGTTGAAATTTTTTCAAAGTCCCTTAAAAATTTTCCAATTTTTGTCCCAATTCTTCCCATTCCCATTGAAACTTTTCAAATCCCTCTCAAAATTGTTGAAATTCTCTTGAAGCTTTTAAAATTCTCTCTAGAATTTTCAAAATCCATGTCCACATGTTTACAATTTCACGTAAAAAAATTGCTAAAATTCCAGTTGAAATTTTTTCAAAGTCCCTTAAAAATTTTCCAATTTCTGTCCCAATTCTTCCCATTCCCATTGAAACTTTTCAAATCCCTCTCAAAATTGTTTGAAATTCTCTTGAAGCTTTTAAAATTCTCTCTAGAATTTTCAAAATCCATGTCCACATGTTTACAATTTCACATAAAAAAATGGCTAAAATTCCAGTTGAAATTTTTTCAAAGTCCCTTCAAAATTTTCCAATTTTTGTCCAATTCTTCCCATTCCCATTGAAACTTTTCAAATCCCTCTCAAAATTGTTGAAATTCTGTTGAAGCTTTTAAATTTCTCTCTAGATTTTCAAAATCCATGGCCACATGTTTACAATTTCACGTCAAAAAATGGGCTAAAATTCCAGTTGAAATTTTTTCAAAGTCCCTTAAAAATTTTCCAATTTTTGTCCCAATTCTTCCCATTCCCATTGAAACTTTTCAAATCCCTCTCAAAATTGTTGAAATTCTCTTGAAGCTTTTAAAATTCTCTCTAGAATTTTCAAAATCCATGTCCACATGTTTACAATTTCACGTAAAAAAATGGCTAAAATTCCAGTTGAAATTTTTTCAAAGTCCCTTAAAAATTTTCCAATTTTTGTCCCAATTCTTCCCATTCCCATTGAAACTTTTCAAATCCCTCTCAAAATTGTTGAAATTCTCTTGAAGCTTTTAAAATTCTCTCTAGAATTTTCAAAATCCATGTCCACATGTTACAATTTCACGTAAAAAAATGCTAAAATTCCAGTTGAAATTTTTCAAAGTCCCTTAAAAATTTCCAATTTTTGTCCCAATTCTTCCCATTCCCATTGAAACTTTTCAAATCCCTCTCAAAATTGTTGAAATTCTCTTGAAGCTTTTAAAATTCTCTCTAGAATTTTCAAAATCCATGTCCACATGTTTACAATTTCACGTAAAAAAATTGCTAAAATTCCAGTTGAAATTTTTTCAAAGTCCCTTAAAAATTTTCCAATTTTTGTCCCAATTCTTCCCATTCCCATTGAAACTTTCAAATCCCGCTCAAAATTGTTGAAATTCTGTTGAAGCTTTTAAAATTCTCTCTAGAATTTTCAAAATCCATGGCCACATGTTTACAATTTCACGTCAAAAAATGGCTAAAATGCCAGTTGAAATTTTTCAAAGTCCCTTAAAAATTTCCAATTTTTGTCCCAATTCTTCCATTCCCATTGAAACTTTTCAAATCCCTCTCAAAATTGTTGAAATTCTGTTGAAGCTTTT
>NW_028115094.1:0-26166 GCF_964273445.1 Streptopelia decaocto
GGATTTTGAAAATTCTAGAGAGAATTTTAAAAGCTTCAACAGAATTTCAACAATTTTGAGAGGGATTTGAAAAGTTTCAATGGGAATGGGAAGAATTGGGACAAAAATTGGAAAATTTTTCAGGGACTTTGAAAAAATTTCAACTGGAATTTTAGCCATTTTTTGACGTGAAATTGTAAACATGTGGACATGGATTTTGAAAATTGTAGAGAGAATTTTAAAAGCTTCAACAGAATTTCAACAATTTTGAGAGGGATTTGAAAAGTTTCAATGGGAATGGGAAGAATTGGGACAAAAATTGGAAAAATTTTTAAGGGACTTTGAAAAAATTTCAACTGGAATTTTAGCCATTTTTTGACGTGAAATTGTAAACATGTGGACATGGATTTTGAAAATTCTAGAGAGAATTTTAAAAGCTTCAAGAGAATTTCAACAATTTTGAGAGGGATTTGAAAAGTTTCAATGGGAATGGGAAGAATTGGGACAAAAATTGGAAAATTTTTAAGGGACTTTGAAAAAATTTCAACTGGAATTTTAGCCATTTTGTTACGTGAAATTGTAAACATGTGGCCACGGATTTTGAAAATTCTAGAGAGAATTTTAAAAGCTTTAACAGAATTTCTACAATTTTGAGAGGGATTTGAAAAGTTTCAATGGGAATGGGAAGAATTGGGACAAAAATTGGAAAATTTTTAAGGGACTTTGAAAAAATTTCAACTGGAATTTTAGCCATTTTTTGACGAGAAATTGTAAACATGTGGACATGGATTTTGAAAATTCTAGAGAGAATTTTAAAAGCTTCAACAGAATTTCAACAATTTTGAGAGGGATTTGAAAAGTTTCAATGGGAATGGGAAGAATTGGGACAAAAATTGGAAAATTTTTCAGGGACTTTGAAAAAATTTCAACTGGAATTTTAGCCATTTTTTGACGTGAAATTGTAAACATGTGGACATGGATTTTGAAAATTGTAGAGAGAATTTTAAAAGCTTCAACAGAATTTCAACAATTTGGAGAGGGATTTGAAAAGTTTCAATGGGAATGGGAAGAATTGGGACAAAAATTGGAAAATTTTTCAGGGACTTTGAAAAAATTTCAACTGGAATTTTAGCCATTATTTGACGTGAAATTGTAAACGTGTGGACATGGATTTTGAAAATTCTAGAGAGAATTTTAAAAGCTTCAACAGAATTTCAACAATTTTGAGAGGGATTTGAAAAGTTTCAATGGGAATGGGAAGAATTGGGACAAAAATTGGAAAATTTTTAAGGGACTTTGAAAAAATTTCAACTGGAATTTTAGCCATTTTTTGACATGAAATTGTAAACATGTGGACATGGATTTTGAAAATTCTAGAGAGAATTTTAAAAGCTTCAACAGAATTTCAACAATTTGGAGAGGGATTTGAAAAGTTTCAATGGGAATGGGAAGAATTGGGACAAAAATTGGAAAATTTTTAAGGGACTTTGAAAAAATTTCAACTGGAATTTTAGCATTTTTTTTACCTGAAATTGTAAACATGTGGCCATGGATTTTGAAAATTCTAGAGAGAATTTTAAAAGCTTCAACAGAATTTCTACAATTTTGAGAGGGATTTGAAAAGTTTCAATGGGAATGGGAAGAATTGGGACAAAAATTGCAAAATTTTTAAGGGACTTTGAAAAAATTTCAACTGGAATTTTAGCCATTTTTTGACGTGAAATTGTAAACATGTGGACATGGATTTTGAAAATTCTAGAGAGAATTTTAAAAGCTTCAACAGAATTTCAACAATTTTGAGAGGGATTTGAAAAGTTTCAATGGGAATGGGAAGAATTGGGACAAAAATTGGAAAATTTTGAAGGGACTTTGAAAAAATTTCAACTGGAATTTTAGCAATTTTTTGACGTGAAATTGTAAACATGTGGACATGGATTTTGAAAATTCTAGAGAGAATTTTAAAAGCTTCAACAGAATTTCAACAATTTTGAGAGGGATTTGAAAAGTTTCAATGGGAATGGGAAGAATTGGGACAAAAATTGGAAAATTTTGAAGGGACTTTGAAAAAATTTCAACTGGAATTTTAGCCATTTTTTGACGTGAAATTGTAAACATGTGGACATGGATTTTGAAAATTCTAGAGAGAATTTTAAAAGCTTCAACAGAATTTCAACAATTTTGAGAGGGATTTGAAAAGTTTCAATGGGAATGGGAAGAATTGGGACAAAAATTGGAAAATTTTTAAGGGACTTTGAAAAAATTTCAACTGGAATTTTAGCATTTTTTTTACCTGAAATTGTAAACATGTGGACATGGATTTTGAAAATTCTAGAGAGAATTTTAAAAGCTTCAAGAGAATTTCTACAATTTTGAGAGGGATTTGAAAAGTTTCAATGGGAATGGGAAGAATTGGGACAAAAATGGGAAAATTTTTAAGGGACTTTGAAAAAATTTCAGCTGGAATTTTAGCCATTTTTTGACGTGAAATTGTAAACATGTGGACATGGATTTTGAAAATTCTAGAGAGAATTTTAAAAGCTTTAACAGAATTTCTATAATTTTGAGAGAGAGTTGAAAAGTTTCAATGGGAATGGGAAGAATTGGGACAAAAATTGGAAAATTTTTAAGGGACTTTGAAAAAATTTCAACTGGAATTTTAGCAATTTTTTTATGTGAAATTGTAAACATGTGGACATGGATTTTGAAAATTCTAGAGATAATTTTAAAAGCTTCAACAGAATTTCTACAATTTTGAGAGGGATTTGAAAAGTTTCAATGGGAATGGGAAGAATTGGGACAAAAATTGGAAAATTTTGAAGGGACTTTGAAAAAATTTCAACTGGAATTTTAGCAATTTTTTGACGTGAAATTGTAAACATGTGGACATGGATTTTGAAAATTCTAGAGAGAATTTTAAAAGCTTCAACAGAATTTCAACAATTTTGAGAGGGATTTGAAGAAGTTTCAATGGGAATGGGAAGAATTGGGACAAAAATTGGAAAATTTTGAAGGGACTTTGAAAAAATTTCAACTGGAATTTTAGCCATTTTTTGACGTGAAATTGTAAACATGTGGACATGGATTTTGAAAATTCTAGAGAGAATTTTAAAAGCTTCAACAGAATTTCAACAATTTTGAGAGGGATTTGAAAAGTTTCAATGGGAATGGGAAGAATTGGGACAAAAATTGGAAAATTTTTAAGGGACTTTGAAAAAATTTCAACTGGAATTTTAGCATTTTTTTTACCTGAAATTGTAAACATGTGGACATGGATTTTGAAAATTCTAGAGAGAATTTTAAAAGCTTCAAGAGAATTTCTACAATTTTGAGAGGGATTTGAAAAGTTTCAATGGGAATGGGAAGAATTGGGACAAAAATGGGAAAATTTTTAAGGGACTTTGAAAAAATTTCAGCTGGAATTTTAGCCATTTTTTGACGTGAAATTGTAAACATGTGGACATGGATTTTGAAAATTCTAGAGAGAATTTTAAAAGCTTTAACAGAATTTCTATAATTTTGAGAGAGAGTTGAAAAGTTTCAATGGGAATGGGAAGAATTGGGACAAAAATTGGAAAATTTTTAAGGGACTTTGAAAAAATTTCAACTGGAATTTTAGCAATTTTTTTATGTGAAATTGTAAACATGTGGACATGGATTTTGAAAATTCTAGAGATAATTTTAAAAGCTTCAACAGAATTTCTACAATTTTGAGAGGGATTTGAAAAGTTTCAATGGGAATGGGAAGAATTGGGACAAAAATTGGAAAATTTTTAAGGGACTTTGAAAAAATTTCAACTGGAATTTTAGCAATTTTTTGACGTGAAATTGTAAACATGTGGACATGGATTTTGAAAATTCTAGAGAGAATTTTAAAAGCTTCAACAGAATTTCAACAATTTTGAGAGGGATTTGAAAAGTTTCAATGGGAATGGGAAGAATTGGGACAAAAATTGGAAAATTTTGAAGGGACTTTGAAAAAATTTCAACTGGAATTTTAGCATTTTTTTTATGTGAAATTGTAAACATGTGGACATGGATTTTGAAAATTCTAGAGAGAATTTTAAAAGCTTCAACAGAATTTCAACAATTTTGAGAGGGATTTGAAAAGTTTCAATGGGAATGGGAAGAATTGGGACAAAAATGGGAAAATTTTTAAGGGACTTTGAAAAAATTTCAACTGGAATTTTAGCCATTTTTTGACGTGAAATTGTAAACATGTGGACATGGATTTTGAAAATTCTAGAGAGAATTTTAAAAGCTTTAACAGAATTTCTATAATTTTGAGAGGGATTTGAAAAGTTTCAATGGGAATGGGAAGAATTGGGACAAAAATTGGAAAATTTTTCAGGGACTTTGAAAAAATTTCAACTGGAATTTTAGCCATTTTTTGACGTGAAATTGTAAACATGTGGACATGGATTTTGAAAATTCTAGAGAGAATTTTAAAAGCTTCAACAGAATTTCTACAATTTTGAGAGGGATTTGAAAAGTTTCAATGGGAATGGGAAGAATT
Source organism: Streptopelia decaocto (assembly GCF_964273445.1). Lineage (NCBI taxonomy): Eukaryota > Metazoa > Chordata > Aves > Columbiformes > Columbidae > Streptopelia > Streptopelia decaocto. Next base: position 4,493 of record NW_028115094.1, read on the forward strand.
GGGACAAAAATTGGAAAATTTTTAAGGGACTTTGAAAAAATTTCAACTTGAATTTTAGCAATTTTTTTATGTGAAATAGTAAACATGTGGACATGGATTTTGAAAATTCTAGAGAGAATTTTAAAAGCTTCAAGAGAATTTCAACAATTTTGAGAGGGATTTGAAAAGTTTCAATGGGAATGGGAAGAATTGGGACAAAAATTGGAAAATTTTTAAGGGACTTTGAAAAAATTTCAACTGGAATTTTAGCATTTTTTTTACGTGAAATTGTAAACATGTGGACATGGATTTTGAAAATTCTAGAGAGAATTTTAAAAGCTTCAACAGAATTTCAACAATTTTGAGAGGGATTTGAAAAGTTTCAATGGGAATGGGAAGAATTGGGACAAAAATTGGAAAATTTTTAAGGGACTTTGAAAAATTTCAACTGGAATTTTAGCATTTTTTTGACGTGAAATTGTAAACATGTGGACATGGATTTTGAAAATTCTAGAGAGAATTTTAAAAGCTTCAACAGAATTTCAACAATTTTGAGAGGGATTTGAAAAGTTTCAATGGGAATGGGAAGAATTGGGACAAAAATTGGAAAATTTTTAAGGGACTTTGAAAAAATTTCAACTGGAATTTTAGCCATTTTTTGACATGAAATTGTAAACATGTGGACATGGATTTTGAAAATTCTAGAGAGAATTTTAAAAGCTTCAACAGAATTTCAACAATTTGGAGAGGGATTTGAAAAGTTTCAATGGGAATGGGAAGAATTGGGACAAAAATTGGAAAATTTTTAAGGGACTTTGAAAAAATTTCAACTGGAATTTTAGCATTTTTTTTACCTGAAATTGTAAACATGTGGCCATGGATTTTGAAAATTCTAGAGAGAATTTTAAAAGCTTCAACAGAATTTCTACAATTTTGAGAGGGATTTGAAAAGTTTCAATGGGAATGGGAAGAATTGGGACAAAAATTGCAAAATTTTTAAGGGACTTTGAAAAAATTTCAACTGGAATTTTAGCCATTTTTTGACGTGAAATTGTAAACATGTGGACATGGATTTTGAAAATTCTAGAGAGAATTTTAAAAGCTTTAACAGAATTTCTATAATTTTGAGAGGGATTTGAAAAGTTTCAATGGGAATGGGAAGAATTGGGACAAAAATTGGAAAATTTTGAAGGGACTTTGAAAAAATTTCAACTGGAATTTTAGCAATTTTTTGACGTGAAATTGTAAACATGTGGACATGGATTTTGAAAATTCTAGAGAGAATTTTAAAAGCTTCAACAGAATTTCAACAATTTTGAGAGGGATTTGAAAAGTTTCAATGGGAATGGGAAGAATTGGGACAAAAATTGGAAAATTTTGAAGGGACTTTGAAAAAATTTCAACTGGAATTTTAGCCATTTTTTGACGTGAAATTGTAAACATGTGGACATGGATTTTGAAAATTCTAGAGAGAATTTTAAAAGCTTCAACAGAATTTCAACAATTTTGAGAGGGATTTGAAAAGTTTCAATGGGAATGGGAAGAATTGGGACAAAAATTGGAAAATTTTTAAGGGACTTTGAAAAAATTTCAACTGGAATTTTAGCATTTTTTTTACCTGAAATTGTAAACATGTGGACATGGATTTTGAAAATTCTAGAGAGAATTTTAAAAGCTTCAAGAGAATTTCTACAATTTTGAGAGGGATTTGAAAAGTTTCAATGGGAATGGGAAGAATTGGGACAAAAATGGGAAAATTTTTAAGGGACTTTGAAAAAATTTCAGCTGGAATTTTAGCCATTTTTTGACGTGAAATTGTAAACATGTGGACATGGATTTTGAAAATTCTAGAGAGAATTTTAAAAGCTTTAACAGAATTTCTATAATTTTGAGAGAGAGTTGAAAAGTTTCAATGGGAATGGGAAGAATTGGGACAAAAATTGGAAAATTTTTAAGGGACTTTGAAAAAATTTCAACTGGAATTTTAGCAATTTTTTTATGTGAAATTGTAAACATGTGGACATGGATTTTGAAAATTCTAGAGAGAATTTTAAAAGCTTCAACAGAATTTCTACAATTTTGAGAGGGATTTGAAAAGTTTCAATGGGAATGGGAAGAATTGGGACAAAAATTGGAAAATTTTTAAGGGACTTTGAAAAAATTTCAACTGGAATTTTAGCAATTTTTTTATGTGAAATTGTAAACATGTGGACATGGATTTTGAAAATTCTAGAGAGAATTTTAAAAGCTTCAACAGAATTTCAACAATTTTGAGAGGGATTTGAAAAGTTTCAATGGGAATGGGAAGAATTGGGACAAAAATTGGAAAATTTTGAAGGGACTTTGAAATTTCAACTGGAATTTTAGCATTTTTTTTATGTGAAATTGTAAACATGTGGACATGGATTTTGAAAATTCTAGAGAGAATTTTAAAAGCTTCAACAGAATTTCAACAATTTTGAGAGGGATTTGAAAAGTTTCAATGGGAATGGGAAGAATTGGGACAAAAATTGGAAAATTTTTAAGGGACTTTGAAAAAATTTCAACTGGAATTTTAGCATTTTTTTTGACGTGAAATTGTAAACATGTGGACATGGATTTTGAAAATTCTAGAGAGAATTTTAAAAGCCTCAACAGAATTTCAACAATTTTGAGAGGGATTTGAAAAGTTTCAATGGGAATGGGAAGAATTGGGACAAAAATTGGAAAATTTTTAAGGGACTTTGAAAAAATTTCAACTGAATTTTAGCCATTTTTTGACGTGAAATTGTAAACATGTGGCCATGGATTTTGAAAATTCTAGAGAGAATTTTAAAAGCTTCAAGAGAATTTCAACAATTTGGAGAGGGATTTGAAAAGTTTCAATGGGAATGGGAAGAATTGGGACAAAAATTGGAAAATTTTTAAGGGACTTTGAAAAAATTTCAACTGGAATTTTAGCCATTTTTTGACGTGAAATTGTAAACATGTGGACATGGATTTTGAAAATTCTAGAGAGAATTTTAAAAGCTTCAACAGAATTTCAACAATTTTGAGAGGGATTTGAAAAGTTTCAATGGGAATGGGAAGAATTGGGACAAAATTGGAAAATTTTTAAGGGACTTTGAAAAAATTTCAACTGGAATTTTAGCCATTTTTTGACGTGAAATTGTAAACATGTGGACATGGATTTTGAAAATTCTAGAGAGAATTTTAAAAGCTTCAACAGAATTTCAACAATTTTGAGAGGGATTTGAAAAGTTTCAATGGGAATGGGAAGAATTGGGACAAAAATTGGAAAATTTTTCAGGGACTTTGAAAAAATTTCAACTGGAATTTTAGCCATTTTTTTTACGTGAAATTGTAAACATGTGGACATGGATTTTGAAAATTCTAGAGAGAATTTTAAAAGCTTCAACAGAATTTCTACAATTTTGAGAGGGATTTGAAAAGTTTCAATGGGAATGGGAAGAATTGGGACAAAAATTGGAAAATTTTTAAGGGACTTTGAAAAAATTTCAACTGGAATTTTAGCCATTTTTTGACATGAAATTGTAAACATGTGGACATGGATTTTGAAAATTCTAGAGAGAATTTTAAAAGCTTCAACAGAATTTCTACAATTTTGAGAGGGATTTGAAAAGTTTCAATGGGAATGGGAAGAATTGGGACAAAAATTGGAAAATTTTTAAGGGACTTTGAAAAAATTTCAACTGGAATTTTAGCATTTTTTTTACTTGAAATTGTAAACATGTGGACATGGATTTTGAAAATTCTAGAGAGATTTTAAAAGCTTCAACAGAATTTCAACAATTTTGAGAGGGATTTGAAAAGTTTCAATGGGAATGGGAAGAATTGGGACAAAAATGGGAAAATTTTTAAGGGACTTTGAAAAAATTTCAACTGGAATTTTAGCCATTTTTTGACGTGAAATTGTAAACATGTGGACATGGATTTTGAAAATTCTAGAGAGAATTTTAAAAGCTTTAACAGAATTTCTATAATTTTGAGAGGGATTTGAAAAGTTTCAATGGGAATGGGAAGAATTGGGACAAAAATTGGAAAATTTTTCAGGGACTTTGAAAAAATTTCAACTGGAATTTTAGCCATTTTTTGACGTGAAATTGTAAACATGTGGACATGGATTTTGAAAATTCTAGAGAGAATTTTAAAAGCTTTAACAGAATTTCTACAATTTTGAGAGGGATTTGAAAAGTTTCAATGGGAATGGGAAGAATTGGGACAAAAATTGGAAAATTTTTAAGGGACTTTGAAAAAATTTCAACTGGAATTTTAGCAATTTTTTTATGTGAAATTGTAAACATGTGGACATGGATTTTGAAAATTCTAGAGAGAATTTTAAAAGCTTCAAGAGAATTTCAACAATTTTGAGAGGGATTTGAAAAGTTTCAATGGGAATGGGAAGAATTGGGACAAAAATTGGAAAATTTTTAAGGGACTTTGAAAAAATTTCAACTGGAATTTTAGCATTTTTTTTACGTGAAATTGTAAACATGTGGACATGGATTTTGAAAATTCTAGAGAGAATTTTAAAAGCTTCAACAGAATTTCAACAATTTTGAGAGGGATTTGAAAAGTTTCAATGGGAATGGGAAGAATTGGGACAAAAATTGGAAAATTTTTAAGGGACTTTGAAAAATTTCAACTGGAATTTTAGCATTTTTTTGACGTGAAATTGTAAACATGTGGACATGGATTTTGAAAATTCTAGAGAGAATTTTAAAAGCTTCAACAGAATTTCAACAATTTTGAGAGGGATTTGAAAAGTTTCAATGGGAATGGGAAGAATTGGGACAAAAATTGGAAAATTTTTAAGGGACTTTGAAAAAATTTCAACTGGAATTTTAGCCATTTTTTGACGTGAAATTGTAAACATGTGGACATGGATTTTGAAAATTCTAGAGAGAATTTTAAAAGCTTTAACAGAATTTCTACAATTTTGAGAGGGATTTGAAAAGTTTCAATGGGAATGGGAAGAATTGGGACAAAAATTGGAAAATTTTTAAGGGACTTTGAAAAAATTTCAACTGGAATTTTAGCCATTTTTTGACGAGAAATTGTAAACATGTGGACATGGATTTTGAAAATTCTAGAGAGAATTTTAAAAGCTTCAACAGAATTTCAACAATTTTGAGAGGGATTTGAAAAGTTTCAATGGGAATGGGAAGAATTGGGACAAAAATTGGAAAATTTTTCAGGGACTTTGAAAAAATTTCAACTGGAATTTTAGCCATTTTTTGACGTGAAATTGTAAACATGTGGACATGGATTTTGAAAATTGTAGAGAGAATTTTAAAAGCTTCAACAGAATTTCAACAATTTTGAGAGGGATTTGAAAAGTTTCAATGGGAATGAGGAAGAATTGGGACAAAAATTGGAAAATTTTTAAGGGACTTCGAAAAAATTTCAACTGGAATTTTAGCCATTTTTTGACGAGAAATTGTAAACATGTGGCCATGGATTTTGAAAATTCTAGAGAGAATTTTAAAAGCTTCAAGAGAATTTCAACAATTTTGAGAGGGATTTGAAAAGTTTCAATGGGAATGGGAAGAATTGGGACAAAAATTGGAAAATTTTTCAGGGACTTTGAAAAAATTTCAACTGGAATTTTAGCCATTTTTTGATGTGAAATTGTAAACATGTGGACATGGATTTTGAAAATTGTAGAGAGAATTTTAAAAGCTTCAACAGAATTTCAACAATTTTGAGAGGGATTTGAAAAGTTTCAATGGGAATGGGAAGAATTGGGACAAAAATTGGAAAATTTTTAAGGGACTTTGAAAAAATTTCAACTGGAATTTTAGCCATTATTTGACGTGAAATTGTAAACGTGTGGACATGGATTTTGAAAATTCTAGAGAGAATTTTAAAAGCTTCAACAGAATTTCAACAATTTTGAGAGGGATTTGAAAAGTTTCAATGGGAATGGGAAGAATTGGGACAAAAATTGGAAAATTTTTAAGGGACTTTGAAAAAATTTCAACTGGAATTTTAGCCATTTTTTGACATGAAATTGTAAACATGTGGACATGGATTTTGAAAATTCTAGAGAGAATTTTAAAAGCTTCAACAGAATTTCTACAATTTTGAGAGGGATTTGAAAAGTTTCAATGGGAATGGGAAGAATTGGGACAAAAATTGCAAAATTTTTAAGGGACTTTGAAAAAATTTCAACTGGAATTTTAGCCATTTTTTGACGTGAAATTGTAAACATGTGGACATGGATTTTGAAAATTCTAGAGAGAATTTTAAAAGCTTTAACAGAATTTCTATAATTTTGAGAGGGATTTGAAAAGTCTCAATGGGAATGGGAAGAATTGGGACAAAAATTGGAAAATTTTTAAGGGACTTTGAAAAAATTTCAACTGGAATTTTAGCCATTTTTTGACGTGAAATTGTAAACATGTGGACATGGATTTTGAAAATTCTAGAGAGAATTTTAAAAGCTTCAACAGAATTTCTACAATTTTGAGAGGGATTTGAAAAGTTTCAATGGGAATGGGAAGAATTGGGACAAAAATTGGAAAATTTTTAAGGGACTTTGAAAAAATTTCAACTGGAATTTTAGCCATTTTTTGACGTGAAATTGTAAACATGTGGACATGGATTTTGAAAATTCTAGAGAGAATTTTAAAAGCTTCAACAGAATTTCAACAATTTTGAGAGGGATTTGAAAAGTTTCAATGGGAATGGGAAGAATTGGGACAAAAATTGGAAAATTTTTAAGGGACTTTAAAAAAATTTCAACTGGAATTTTAGCATTTTTTTTACCTGAAATTGTAAACATGTGGACATGGATTTTGAAAATTCTAGAGAGAATTTTAAAAGCTTCAAGAGAATTTCTACAATTTTGAGAGGGATTTGAAAAGTTTCAATGGGAATGGGAAGAATTGGGACAAAAATGGGAAAATTTTTAAGGGACTTTGAAAAAATTTCAGCTGGAATTTTAGCCATTTTTTGACGTGAAATTGTAAACATGTGGACATGGATTTTGAAAATTCTAGAGAGAATTTTAAAAGCTTTAACAGAATTTCTATAATTTTGAGAGAGAGTTGAAAAGTTTCAATGGGAATGGGAAGAATTGGGACAAAAATTGGAAAATTTTTAAGGGACTTTGAAAAAATTTCAACTGGAATTTTAGCAATTTTTTTATGTGAAATTGTAAACATGTGGACATGGATTTTGAAAATTCTAGAGATAATTTTAAAAGCTTCAACAGAATTTCTACAATTTTGAGAGGGATTTGAAAAGTTTCAATGGGAATGGGAAGAATTGGGACAAAAATTGGAAAATTTTTAAGGGACTTTGAAAAAATTTCAACTGGAATTTTAGCAATTTTTTGACGTGAAATTGTAAACATGTGGACATGGATTTTGAAAATTCTAGAGAGAATTTTAAAAGCTTCAACAGAATTTCAACAATTTTGAGAGGGATTTGAAAAGTTTCAAGGGGAATGGGAAGAATTGGGACAAAAATTGGAACATTTTTAAGGGACTTTGAAAAAATTTCAACTGGAATTTTAGCATTTTTTTTATGTGAAATTGTAAACATGTGGACATGGATTTTGAAAATTCTAGAGAGAATTTTAAAAGCTTCAACAGAATTTCAACAATTTTGAGAGGGATTTGAAAAGTTTCAATGGGAATGGGAAGAATTGGGACAAAAATTGGAAAATTTTTCAGGGACTTTGAAAAAATTTCAACTGGAATTTTAGCCATTTTTTGACGTGAAATTGTAAACATGTGGACATGGATTTTGAAAATTGTAGAGAGAATTTTAAAAGCTTCAACAGAATTTCAACAATTTTGAGAGGGATTTGAAAAGTTTCAATGGGAATGGGAAGAATTGGGACAAAAATTGGAAAATTTTTAAGGGACTTTGAAAAAATTTCAACTGGAATTTTAGCCATTTTTTGACGAGAAATTGTAAACATGTGGACATGGATTTTGAAAATTCTAGAGAGAATTTTAAAAGCTTTAACAGAATTTCTATAATTTTGAGAGGGATTTGAAAAGTTTCAATGGGAATGGGAAGAATTGGGACAAAAATTGGAAAATTTTTAAGGGACTTTGAAAAAATTTCAACTGGAATTTTAGCAATTTTTTTATGTGAAATTGTAAACATGTGGACATGGATTTTGAAAATTCTAGAGAGAATTTTAAAAGCTTCAAGAGAATTTCAACAATTTTGAGAGGGATTTGAAAAGTTTCAATGGGAATGGGAAGAATTGGGACAAAAATTGGAAAATTTTTAAGGGACTTTGAAAAAATTTCAACTGGAATTTTAGCATTTTTTTTACGTGAAATTGTAAACATGTGGACATGGATTTTGAAAATTCTAGAGAGAATTTTAAAAGCTTCAACAGAATTTCAACAATTTTGAGAGGGATTTGAAAAGTTTCAATGGGAATGGGAAGAATTGGGACAAAAATTGGAAAATTTTTAAGGGACTTTGAAAAATTTCAACTGGAATTTTAGCATTTTTTTGACGTGAAATTGTAAACATGTGGACATGGATTTTGAAAATTCTAGAGAGAATTTTAAAAGCTTCAAGAGAATTTCAACAATTTTGAGAGGGATTTGAAAAGTTTCAATGGGAATGGGAAGAATTGGGACAAAAATTGGAAAATTTTTAAGGGACTTTGAAAAAATTTCAACTGGAATTTTAGCCATTTTTTGACGTGAAATTGTAAACATGTGGACATGGATTTTGAAAATTCTAGAGAGAATTTTAAAAGCTTTAACAGAATTTCTACAATTTTGAGAGGGATTTGAAAAGTTTCAATGGGAATGGGAAGAATTGGGACAAAAATTGGAAAATTTTTAAGGGACTTTGAAAAAATTTCAACTGGAATTTTAGCCATTTTTTGACGAGAAATTGTAAACATGTGGACATGGATTTTGAAAATTCTAGAGAGAATTTTAAAAGCTTCAACAGAATTTCAACAATTTTGAGAGGGATTTGAAAAGTTTCAATGGGAATGGGAAGAATTGGGACAAAAATTGGAAAATTTTTCAGGGACTTTGAAAAAATTTCAACTGGAATTTTAGCCATTTTTTGACGTGAAATTGTAAACATGTGGACATGGATTTTGAAAATTGTAGAGAGAATTTTAAAAGCTTCAAGAGAATTTCAACAATTTTGAGAGGGATTTGAAAAGTTTCAATGGGAATGGGAAGAATTGGGACAAAAATTGGAAAATTTTTCAGGGACTTTGAAAAAATTTCAACTGGAATTTTAGCCATTTTTTGATGTGAAATTGTAAACATGTGGACATGGATTTTGAAAATTGTAGAGAGAATTTTAAAAGCTTCAACAGAATTTCAACAATTTTGAGAGGGATTTGAAAAGTTTCAATGGGAATGGGAAGAATTGGGACAAAAATTGGAAAATTTTTAAGGGACTTTGAAAAAATTTCAACTGGAATTTTAGCCATTATTTGACGTGAAATTGTAAACGTGTGGACATGGATTTTGAAAATTCTAGAGAGAATTTTAAAAGCTTCAACAGAATTTCAACAATTTTGAGAGGGATTTGAAAAGTTTCAATGGGAATGGGAAGAATTGGGACAAAAATTGGAAAATTTTTAAGGGACTTTGAAAAAATTTCAACTGGAATTTTAGCCATTTTTTGACATGAAATTGTAAACATGTGGACATGGATTTTGAAAATTCTAGAGAGAATTTTAAAAGCTTCAACAGAATTTCTACAATTTTGAGAGGGATTTGAAAAGTTTCAATGGGAATGGGAAGAATTGGGACAAAAATTGCAAAATTTTTAAGGGACTTTGAAAAAATTTCAACTGGAATTTTAGCCATTTTTTGACGTGAAATTGTAAACATGTGGACATGGATTTTGAAAATTCTAGAGAGAATTTTAAAAGCTTTAACAGAATTTCTATAATTTTGAGAGGGATTTGAAAAGTCTCAATGGGAATGGGAAGAATTGGGACAAAAATTGGAAAATTTTGAAGGGACTTTGAAAAAATTTCAACTGGAATTTTAGCCATTTTTTGACGTGAAATTGTAAACATGTGGACATGGATTTTGAAAATTCTAGAGAGAATTTTAAAAGCTTCAACAGAATTTCTACAATTTTGAGAGGGATTTGAAAAGTTTCAATGGGAATGGGAAGAATTGGGACAAAAATTGGAAAATTTTTAAGGGACTTTGAAAAAATTTCAACTGGAATTTTAGCATTTTTTTTACCTGAAATTGTAAACATGTGGACATGGATTTTGAAAATTCTAGAGAGAATTTTAAAAGCTTCAAGAGAATTTCTACAATTTTGAGAGGGATTTGAAAAGTTTCAATGGGAATGGGAAGAATTGGGACAAAAATGGGAAAATTTTTAAGGGACTTTGAAAAAATTTCAGCTGGAATTTTAGCCATTTTTTGACGTGAAATTGTAAACATGTGGACATGGATTTTGAAAATTCTAGAGAGAATTTTAAAAGCTTTAACAGAATTTCTATAATTTTGAGAGAGAGTTGAAAAGTTTCAATGGGAATGGGAAGAATTGGGACAAAAATGGGAAAATTTTTAAGGGACTTTGAAAAAATTTCAACTGGAATTTTAGCAATTTTTTTATGTGAAATTGTAAACATGTGGACATGGATTTTGAAAATTCTAGAGATAATTTTAAAAGCTTCAACAGAATTTCTACAATTTTGAGAGGGATTTGAAAAGTTTCAATGGGAATGGGAAGAATTGGGACAAAAATTGGAAAATTTTTAAGGGACTTTGAAAAAATTTCAACTGGAATTTTAGCAATTTTTTGACGTGAAATTGTAAACATGTGGACATGGATTTTGAAAATTCTAGAGAGAATTTTAAAAGCTTCAACAGAATTTCAACAATTTTGAGAGGGATTTGAAAAGTTTCAAGGGGAATGGGAAGAATTGGGACAAAAATTGGAACATTTTTAAGGGACTTTGAAAAAATTTCAACTGGAATTTTAGCATTTTTTTTATGTGAAATTGTAAACATGTGGACATGGATTTTGAAAATTCTAGAGAGAATTTTAAAAGCTTCAACAGAATTTCAACAATTTTGAGAGGGATTTGAAAAGTTTCAATGGGAATGGGAAGAATTGGGACAAAAATTGGAAAATTTTTCAGGGACTTTGAAAAAATTTCAACTGGAATTTTAGCCATTTTTTGACATGAAATTGTAAACATGTGGACATGGATTTTGAAAATTCTAGAGAGAATTTTAAAAGCTTCAACAGAATTTCTACAATTTTGAGAGGGATTTGAAAAGTTTCAATGGGAATGGGAAGAATTGGGACAAAAATTGCAAAATTTTTAAGGGACTTTGAAAAAATTTCAACTGGAATTTTAGCCATTTTTTGACGTGAAATTGTAAACATGTGGACATGGATTTTGAAAATTCTAGAGAGAATTTTAAAAGCTTTAACAGAATTTCTATAATTTTGAGAGGGATTTGAAAAGTCTCAATGGGAATGGGAAGAATTGGGACAAAAATTGGAAAATTTTGAAGGGACTTTGAAAAAATTTCAACTGGAATTTTAGCCATTTTTTGACGTGAAATTGTAAACATGTGGACATGGATTTTGAAAATTCTAGAGAGAATTTTAAAAGCTTCAACAGAATTTCTACAATTTTGAGAGGGATTTGAAAAGTTTCAATGGGAATGGGAAGAATTGGGACAAAAATTGGAAAATTTTTAAGGGACTTTGAAAAAATTTCAACTGGAATTTTAGCATTTTTTTTACCTGAAATTGTAAACATGTGGACATGGATTTTGAAAATTCTAGAGAGAATTTTAAAAGCTTCAAGAGAATTTCTACAATTTTGAGAGGGATTTGAAAAGTTTCAATGGGAATGGGAAGAATTGGGACAAAAATGGGAAAATTTTTAAGGGACTTTGAAAAAATTTCAGCTGGAATTTTAGCCATTTTTTGACGTGAAATTGTAAACATGTGGACATGGATTTTGAAAATTCTAGAGAGAATTTTAAAAGCTTTAACAGAATTTCTATAATTTTGAGAGAGAGTTGAAAAGTTTCAATGGGAATGGGAAGAATTGGGACAAAAATGGGAAAATTTTTAAGGGACTTTGAAAAAATTTCAACTGGAATTTTAGCAATTTTTTTATGTGAAATTGTAAACATGTGGACATGGATTTTGAAAATTCTAGAGATAATTTTAAAAGCTTCAACAGAATTTCTACAATTTTGAGAGGGATTTGAAAAGTTTCAATGGGAATGGGAAGAATTGGGACAAAAATTGGAAAATTTTTAAGGGACTTTGAAAAAATTTCAACTGGAATTTTAGCAATTTTTTGACGTGAAATTGTAAACATGTGGACATGGATTTTGAAAATTCTAGAGAGAATTTTAAAAGCTTCAACAGAATTTCAACAATTTTGAGAGGGATTTGAAAAGTTTCAAGGGGAATGGGAAGAATTGGGACAAAAATTGGAACATTTTTAAGGGACTTTGAAAAAATTTCAACTGGAATTTTAGCATTTTTTTTATGTGAAATTGTAAACATGTGGACATGGATTTTGAAAATTCTAGAGAGAATTTTAAAAGCTTCAACAGAATTTCAACAATTTTGAGAGGGATTTGAAAAGTTTCAATGGGAATGGGAAGAATTGGGACAAAAATTGGAAAATTTTTCAGGGACTTTGAAAAAATTTCAACTGGAATTTTAGCCATTTTTTGACGTGAAATTGTAAACATGTGGACATGGATTTTGAAAATTGTAGAGAGAATTTTAAAAGCTTCAACAGAATTTCAACAATTTTGAGAGGGATTTGAAAAGTTTCAATGGGAATGGGAAGAATTGGGACAAAAATTGGAAAATTTTTAAGGGACTTTGAAAAAATTTCAACTGGAATTTTAGCCATTTTTTGACGAGAAATTGTAAACATGTGGCCATGGATTTTGAAAATTCTAGAGAGAATTTTAAAAGCTTCAAGAGAATTTCAACAATTTTGAGAGGGATTTGAAAAGTTTCAATGGGAATGGGAAGAATTGGGACAAAAATTGGAAAATTTTTCAGGGACTTTGAAAAAATTTCAACTGGAATTTTAGCCATTTTTTGATGTGAAATTGTAAACATGTGGACATGGATTTTGAAAATTGTAGAGAGAATTTTAAAAGCTTCAACAGAATTTCAACAATTTTGAGAGGGATTTGAAAAGTTTCAATGGGAATGGGAAGAATTGGGACAAAAATTGGAAAATTTTTCAGGGACTTTGAAAAAAATTTCAACTGGAATTTTAGCCATTATTTGACGTGAAATTGTAAACGTGTGGACATGGATTTTGAAAATTCTAGAGAGAATTTTAAAAGCTTCAACAGAATTTCAACAATTTTGAGAGGGATTTGAAAAGTTTCAATGGGAATGGGAAGAATTGGGACAAAAATTGGAAAATTTTTAAGGGACTTTGAAAAAATTTCAACTGGAATTTTAGCCATTTTTTGACATGAAATTGTAAACATGTGGACATGGATTTTGAAAATTCTAGAGAGAATTTTAAAAGCTTCAACAGAATTTCAACAATTTGGAGAGGGATTTGAAAAGTTTCAATGGGAATGGGAAGAATTGGGACAAAAATTGGAAAATTTTTAAGGGACTTTGAAAAAATTTCAACTGGAATTTTAGCATTTTTTTTACCTGAAATTGTAAACATGTGGCCATGGATTTTGAAAATTCTAGAGAGAATTTTAAAAGCTTCAACAGAATTTCTACAATTTTGAGAGGGATTTGAAAAGTTTCAATGGGAATGGGAAGAATTGGGACAAAAATTGCAAAATTTTTAAGGGACTTTGAAAAAATTTCAACTGGAATTTTAGCCATTTTTTGACGTGAAATTGTAAACATGTGGACATGGATTTTGAAAATTCTAGAGAGAATTTTAAAAGCTTTAACAGAATTTCTATAATTTTGAGAGGGATTTGAAAAGTCTCAATGGGAATGGGAAGAATTGGGACAAAAATTGGAAAATTTTGAAGGGACTTTGAAAAAATTTCAACTGGAATTTTAGCCATTTTTTGACGTGAAATTGTAAACATGTGGACATGGATTTTGAAAATTCTAGAGAGAATTTTAAAAGCTTCAACAGAATTTCTACAATTTTGAGAGGGATTTGAAAAGTTTCAATGGGAATGGGAAGAATTGGGACAAAAATTGGAAAATTTTTAAGGGACTTTGAAAAAATTTCAACTGGAATTTTAGCCATTTTTTGACGTGAAATTGTAAACATGTGGACATGGATTTTGAAAATTCTAGAGAGAATTTTAAAAGCTTCAACAGAATTTCAACAATTTTGAGAGGGATTTGAAAAGTTTCAATGGGAATGGGAAGAATTGGGACAAAAATTGGAAAATTTTTAAGGGACTTTGAAAAAATTTCAACTGGAATTTTAGCATTTTTTTTACCTGAAATTGTAAACATGTGGACATGGATTTTGAAAATTCTAGAGAGAATTTTAAAAGCTTCAAGAGAATTTCTACAATTTTGAGAGGGATTTGAAAAGTTTCAATGGGAATGGGAAGAATTGGGACAAAAATGGGAAAATTTTTAAGGGACTTTGAAAAAATTTCAGCTGGAATTTTAGCCATTTTTTGACGTGAAATTGTAAACATGTGGACATGGATTTTGAAAATTCTAGAGAGAATTTTAAAAGCTTTAACAGAATTTCTATAATTTTGAGAGAGAGTTGAAAAGTTTCAATGGGAATGGGAAGAATTGGGACAAAAATTGGAAAATTTTTAAGGGACTTTGAAAAAATTTCAACTGGAATTTTAGCAATTTTTTTATGTGAAATTGTAAACATGTGGACATGGATTTTGAAAATTCTAGAGATAATTTTAAAAGCTTCAACAGAATTTCTACAATTTTGAGAGGGATTTGAAAAGTTTCAATGGGAATGGGAAGAATTGGGACAAAAATTGGAAAATTTTTAAGGGACTTTGAAAAAATTTCAACTGGAATTTTAGCAATTTTTTGACGTGAAATTGTAAACATGTGGACATGGATTTTGAAAATTCTAGAGAGAATTTTAAAAGCTTCAACAGAATTTCAACAATTTTGAGAGGGATTTGAAAAGTTTCAAGGGGAATGGGAAGAATTGGGACAAAAATTGGAACATTTTTAAGGGACTTTGAAAAAATTTCAACTGGAATTTTAGCATTTTTTTTATGTGAAATTGTAAACATGTGGACATGGATTTTGAAAATTCTAGAGAGAATTTTAAAAGCTTCAACAGAATTTCAACAATTTTGAGAGGGATTTGAAAAGTTTCAATGGGAATGGGAAGAATTGGGACAAAAATTGGAAAATTTTTAAGGGACTTTGAAAAAATTTCAACTGGAATTTTAGCATTTTTTTTGACGTGAAATTGTAAACATGTGGACATGGATTTTGAAAATTCTAGAGAGAATTTTAAAAGCCTCAACAGAATTTCAACAATTTTGAGAGGGATTTGAAAAGTTTCAATGGGAATGGGAAGAATTGGGACAAAAATTGGAAAATTTTTAAGGGACTTTGAAAAAATTTCAACTGGAATTTTAGCCATTTTTTGACGTGAAATTGTAAACATGTGGACATGGATTTTGAAAATTCTAGAGAGAATTTTAAAAGCTTCAAGAGAATTTCAACAATTTTGAGAGGGATTTGAAAAGTTTCAATGGGAATGGGAAGAATTGGGACAAAAATTGGAAAATTTTTCAGGGACTTTGAAAAAATTTCAACTGGAATTTTAGCCATTTTTTTACGTGAAATTGTAAACATGTGGACATGGATTTTGAAAATTCTAGAGAGAATTTTAAAAGCTTCAACAGAATTTCAACAATTTTGAGAGGGATTTGAAAAGTTTCAATGGGAATGGGAAGAATTGGGACAAAAATTGGAAAATTTTTAAGGGACTTTGAAAAAATTTCAACTGGAATTTTCGCCATTTTTTGACATGAAATTGTAAACATGTGGACATGGATTTTGAAAATTCTAGAGAGAATTTTAAAAGCTTCAACAGAATTTCAACAATTTTGAGAGGGATTTGAAAAGTTTCAATGGGAATGGGAAGAATTGGGACAAAAATTGGAAAATTTTTAAGGGACTTTGAAAAAATTTCAACTGGAATTTTAGCATTTTTTTTACTTGAAATTGTAAACATGTGGACATGGATTTTGAAAATTCTAGAGAGATTTTAAAAGCTTCAACAGAATTTCAACAATTTTGAGAGGGATTTGAAAAGTTTCAATGGGAATGGGAAGAATTGGGACAAAAATGGGAAAATTTTTAAGGGACTTTGAAAAAATTTCAACTGGAATTTTAGCCATTTTTTGACGTGAAATTGTAAACATGTGGACATGGATTTTGAAAATTCTAGAGAGAATTTTAAAAGCTTCAACAGAATTTCAACAATTTTGAGAGGGATTTGAAAAGTTTCAATGGGAATGGGAAGAATTGGGACAAAAATTGGAAAATTTTTAAGGGACTTTGAAAAAATTTCAACTGGAATTTTAGCAATTTTTTTATGTGAAATTGTAAACATGTGGACATGGATTTTGAAAATTCTAGAGAGAATTTTAAAAGCTTCAACAGAATTTCAACAATTTGGAGAGGGATTTGAAAAGTTTCAATGGGAATGGGAAGAATTGGGACAAAAATTGGAAAATTTTTAAGGGACTTTGAAAAAATTTCAACTGGAATTTTAGCCATTTTTTTGACGTGAAATTGTAAACATGTGGACATGGATTTTGAAAATTCTAGAGAGAATTTTAAAAGCTTCAAGAGAATTTCAACAATTTTGAGAGGGATTTGAAAAGTTTCAATGGGGATGGGAAGAATTGGGACAAAAATTGGAAAATTTTTAAGGGACTTTGAAAAAATTTCAACTGGAATTTTAGCCATTTTTTTGACGTGAAATTGTAAACATGTGGACATGGATTTTGAAAATTCTAGAGAGAATTTTAAAAGCCTCAACAGAATTTCAACAATTTTGAGAGGGATTTGAAAAGTTTCAATGGGAATGGGAAGAATTGGGACAAAAATTGGAAAATTTTTCAGGGACTTTGAAAAAATTTCAACTGGAATTTTAGCCATTTTTTTGACGTGAAATTGTAAACATGTGGACATGGATTTTGAAAATTCTAGAGAGAATTTTAAAAGCTTCAACAGAATTTCTACAATTTTGAGAGGGATTTGAAAAGTTTCAATGGGAATGGGAAGAATTGGGACAAAAATTGGATAATTTTTCAGGGACTTTGAAAAAATTTCAACTGGAATTTTAGCAATTTTTTTACGTGAAATTGTAAACATGTGGACATGGATTTTGAAAATTCTAGAGAGAATTTTAAAAGCTTCAACAGAATTTCAACAATTTTGAGAGGGATTTGAAAAGTTTCAATGGGAATGGGAAGAATTGGGACAAAAATTGGAAAATTTTTAAGGGACTTTGAAAAAATTTCAACTTGAATTTTAGCAATTTTTTTATGTGAAATTGTAAACATGTGGACATGGATTTTGAAAATTCTAGAGAGAATTTTAAAAGCTTCAACAGAATTTCAACAATTTTGAGAGGGATTTGAAAAGTTTCAATGGGAATGGGAAGAATTGGGACAAAAATTGGAAAATTTTTCAGGGACTTTGAAAAAATTTCAACTGGAATTTTAGCAATTTTTTTACGTGAAATTGTAAACATGTGGACATGGATTTTGAAAATTCTAGAGAGAATTTTAAAAGCTTCAACAGAATTTCTACAATTTTGAGAGGGATTTGAAAAGTTTCAATGGGAATGGGAAGAATTGGGACAAAAATTGGAAATTTTTAAGGGACTTTGAAAAAATTTCAACTTGAATTTTAGCAATTTTTTTATGTGAAATTGTAAACATGTGGACATGGATTTTGAAAATTCTAGAGAGAATTTTAAAAGCTTCAACAGAATTTCAACAATTTTGAGAGGGATTTGAAAAGTTTCAATGGGAATGGGAAGAATTGGGACAAAAATTGGAAAATTTTTCAGGGACTTTGAAAAAATTTCAACTGGAATTTTAGCAATTTTTTTTACGTGAAATTGTAAACATGTGGACATGGATTTTGAAAATTCTAGAGAGAATTTTAAAAGCTTCAACAGAATTTCTACAATTTTGAGAGGGATTTGAAAAGTTTCAATGGGAATGGGAAGAATTGGGACAAAAATTGGAAAATTTTGAAGGGACTTTGAAAAAATTTCAACTGGAATTTTAGCATTTTTTTTACGTGAAATTGTAAACATGTGGACATGGATTTTGAAAATTCTAGAGAGAATTTTAAAAGCTTCAACAGAATTTCTACAATTTTGAGAGGGATTTGAAAAGTTTCAATGGGAATGGGAAGAATTGGGACAAAAATTGGAAAATTTTTAAGGGACTTTGAAAAAATTTCAACTGGAATTTTAGCATTTTTTTTACTTGAAATTGTAAACATGTGGACATGGATTTTGAAAATTCTAGAGAGATTTTAAAAGCTTCAACAGAATTTCAACAATTTTGAGAGGGATTTGAAAAGTTTCAATGGGAATGGGAAGAATTGGGACAAAAATGGGAAAATTTTTAAGGGACTTTGAAAAAATTTCAACTGGAATTTTAGCCATTTTTTGACGTGAAATTGTAAACATGTGGACATGGATTTTGAAAATTCTAGAGAGAATTTTAAAAGCTTCAACAGAATTTCAACAATTTTGAGAGGGATTTGAAAAGTTTCAATGGGAATGGGAAGAATTGGGACAAAAATTGGAAAATTTTTAAGGGACTTTGAAAAAATTTCAACTGGAATTTTAGCAATTTTTTGACGTGAAATGGTAAACATGTGGACATGGATTTTGAAAATTCTAGAGAGAATTTTAAAAGCTTCAACAGAATTTCAACAATTTGGAGAGGGATTTGAAAAGTTTCAATGGGAATGGGAAGAATTGGGACAAAAATTGGAAAATTTTTAAGGGACTTTGAAAAAATTTCAACTGGAATTTTAGCCATTTTTTTGACGTGAAATTGTAAACATGTGGACATGGATTTTGAAAATTCTAGAGAGAATTTTAAAAGCTTCAAGAGAATTTCAACAATTTTGAGAGGGATTTGAAAAGTTTCAATGGGGATGGGAAGAATTGGGACAAAAATTGGAAAATTTTTAAGGGACTTTGAAAAAATTTCAACTGGAATTTTAGCCATTTTTTTGACGTGAAATTGTAAACATGTGGACATGGATTTTGAAAATTCTAGAGATAATTTTAAAAGCCTCAACAGAATTTCAACAATTTTGAGAGGGATTTGAAAAGTTTCAATGGGAATGGGAAGAATTGGGACAAAAATTGGAAAATTTTTAAGGGACTTTGAAAAAATTTCAACTGGAATTTTAGCCATTTTTTTGACGTGAAATTGTAAACATGTGGACATGGATTTTGAAAATTCTAGAGATAATTTTAAAAGCCTCAACAGAATTTCAACAATTTTGAGAGGGATTTGAAAAGTTTCAATGGGAATGGGAAGAATTGGGACAAAAATTGGATAATTTTTCAGGGACTTTGAAAAAATTTCAACTGGAATTTTAGCCATTTTTTTGACGTGAAATTGTAAACATGTGGACATGGATTTTGAAAATTCTAGAGAGAATTTTAAAAGCTTCAACAGAATTTCAACAATTTTGAGAGGGATTTGAAAAGTTTCAATGGGAATGGGAAGAATTGGGACAAAAATTGGATAATTTTTCAGGGACTTTGAAAAAATTTCAACTGGAATTTTAGCAATTTTTTTACGTGAAATTGTAAACATGTGGACATGGATTTTGAAAATTCTAGAGAGAATTTTAAAAGCTTCAACAGAATTTCTACAATTTTGAGAGGGATTTGAAAAGTTTCAATGGGAATGGGAAGAATTGGGACAAAAATTGGAAAATTTTTAAGGGACTTTGAAAAAATTTCAACTTGAATTTTAGCAATTTTTTTATGTGAAATTGTAAACATGTGGACATGGATTTTGAAAATTCTAGAGAGAATTTTAAAAGCTTCAACAGAATTTCAACAATTTTGAGAGGGATTTGAAAAGTTTCAATGGGAATGGGAAGAATTGGGACAAAAATTGGAAAATTTTTCAGGGACTTTGAAAAAATTTCAACTGGAATTTTAGCAATTTTTTTTACGTGAAATTGTAAACATGTGGACATGGATTTTGAAAATTCTAGAGAGAATTTTAAAAGCTTCAACAGAATTTCTACAATTTTGAGAGGGATTTGAAAAGTTTCAATGGGAATGGGAAGAATTGGGACAAAAATTGGAAAATTTTTAAGGGACTTTGAAAAAATTTCAACTTGAATTTTAGCAATTTTTTTATGTGAAATTGTAAACATGTGGACATGGATTTTGAAAATTCTAGAGAGAATTTTAAAAGCTTCAACAGAATTTCAACAATTTTGAGAGGGATTTGAAAGTTTCAATGGGAATGGGAAGAATTGGGACAAAAATTGGAAAATTTTTCAGGGACTTTGAAAAAATTTCAACTGGAATTTTAGCAATTTTTTTTACGTGAAATTGTAAACATGTGGACATGGATTTTGAAAATTCTAGAGAGAATTTTAAAAGCTTCAACAGAATTTCAACAATTTTGAGAGGGATTTGAAAAGTTTCAATGGGAATGGGAAGAATTGGGACAAAAATGGGAAAATTTTGAAGGGACTTTGAAAAAATTTCAACTGGAATTTTAGCATTTTTTTTACGTGAAATTGTAAACATGTGGACATGGATTTTGAAAATTCTAGAGAGAATTTTAAAAGCTTCAACAGAATTTCTACAATTTTGGGAGGGATTTGAAAAGTTTCAATGGGAATGGGAAGAATTGGGACAAAAATTGGAAAATTTTTAAGGGACTTTGAAAAAATTTCAACTGGAATTTTAGCATTTTTTTTACTTGAAATTGTAAACATGTGGACATGGATTTTGAAAATTCTAGAGAGATTTTAAAAGCTTCAACAGAATTTCAACAATTTTGAGAGGGATTTGAAAAGTTTCAATGGGAATGGGAAGAATTGGGACAAAAATTGGAAAATTTTTAAGGGACTTTGAAAAAATTTCAACTGGAATTTTAGCCATTTTTTGACGTGAAATTGTAAACATGTGGACATGGATTTTGAAAATTCTAGAGAGAATTTTAAAAGCTTCAACCAGAATTTCAACAATTTTGAGAGGGATTTGAAAAGTTTCAATGGGAATGGGAAGAATTGGGACAAAAATTGGAAAATTTTTAAGGGACTTTGAAAAAATTTCAACTGGAATTTTAGCCATTTTTTGACGTGAAATGGTAAACATGTGGACATGGATTTTGAAAATTCTAGAGAGAATTTTAAAAGCTTCAACAGAATTTCAACAATTTGGAGAGGGATTTGAAAAGTTTCAATGGGAATGGGAAGAATTGGGACAAAAATTGGAAAATTTTTAAGGGACTTTGAAAAAATTTCAACTGGAATTTTAGCCATTTTTTTGACGTGAAATTGTAAACATGTGGACATGGATTTTGAAAATTCTAGAGATAATTTTAAAAGCCTCAACAGAATTTCAACAATTTTGAGAGGGATTTGAAAAGTTTCAATGGGAATGGGAAGAATTGGGACAAAAATTGGAAAATTTTTAAGGGACTTTGAAAAAATTTCAACTGGAATTTTAGCCATTTTTTTGACGTGAAATTGTAAACATG
>NW_028115093.1:0-116022 GCF_964273445.1 Streptopelia decaocto
GAATGGGAAGAATTGGGACAAAAATTGGAAAATTTTAAGGGACTTTGAAAAATTTCAACTGGAATTTCAGCAATTTTTTGACGTGAAATTGTAAACATGTGGCCATGGATTTTGAAAATTCTAGAGAGAATTTTAAAAGCTTCAAGAGAATTTCAACAATTTTGAGAGGGATTTGAAAAGTTTCAATGGGAATGGGAAGAATTGGGACAAAAATTGGAAAATTTTTAAGGGACTTTGAAAAAATTTCAACTGGAATTTTAGCAATTTTTTTATGTGAAATTGTAAACATGTGGACATGGATTTTGAAAATTCTAGAGAGAATTTTAAAAGCTTCAAGAGAATTTCAACAATTTTGAGAGGGATTTGAAAAGTTTCAATGGGAATGGGAAGAATTGGGTCAAAAATTGGAAAATTTTTAAGGGACTTTGAAAAAATTTCAACTGGAATTTTAGCCATTTTTTGACGTGAAATTGTAAACATGTGGCCATGGATTTTGAACATTCTAGAGAGAATTTTAAAAGCTTCAAGAGAATTTCAACAATTTTGAGAGGGATTTGAAAAGTTTCAATGGGAATGGGAAGAATTGGGACAAAAATTGGAAAATTTTTAAGGGACTTTGAAAAAATTTCAACTGGAATTTTAGCCATATTTTGACGTGAAATTGTAAACATGTGGCCATGGATTTTGAAAATTCTAGAGAGATTTTTAAAAGCTTCAACAGAATTTCAACAATTTTGAGAGGGATTTGAAAAGTTTCAATGGGAATGGGAAGAATTGGGACAAAAATTGGAAAATTTTTAAGGGACTTTGAAAAAATTTCAACTGGAATTTCAGCAATTTTTTGACGTGAAATTGTAAACATGTGGCCATGGATTTTGAAAATTCTAGAGAGAATTTTAAAAGCTTCAAGAGAATTTCAACAATTTTGAGAGGGATTTGAAAAGTTTCAATGGGAATGGGAAGAATTGGGACAAAAATTGGAAAATTTTTAAGGGACTTTGAAAAAATTTCAACTGGAATTTTAGCCATTTTTTGACGTGAAATTGTAAACATGTGGCCATGGATTTTGAAAATTCTAGAGAGAATTTTAAAAGCTTCAAGAGAATTTCAACAATTTTGAGAGGGATTTGAAAAGTTTCAATGGGAATGGGAAGAATTGGGACAAAAATTGGAAAATTTTTAAGGGACTTTGAAAAAATTTCAACTGGAATTTTAGCAATTTTTTAATGTGAAATTGTAAACATGTGGCCATGGATTTTGAAAATTCTAGAGAGAATTTTAAAAGCTTCAAGAGAATTTCAACAATTTTGAGAGGGATTTGAAAAGTTTCAATGGGAATGGGAAGAATTGGGACAAAAATTGGAAAATTTTTAAGGGACTTTGAAAAAATTTCAACTGGAATTTTAGCAATTTTTTTATGTGAAATTGTAAACATGTGGACATGGATTTTGAAAATTCTAGAGAGAATTTTAAAAGCTTCAAGAGAATTTCAACAATTTTGAGAGGGATTTGAAAAGTTTCAATGGGAATGGGAAGAATTGGGACAAAAATTGGAAAATTTTTAAGGGACTTTGAAAAAATTTCAACTGGAATTTTAGCCATTTTTTGACGTGAAATTGTAAACATGTGGCCATGGATTTTGAAAATTCTAGAGAGATTTTTAAAAGCTTCAACAGAATTTCAACAATTTTGAGAGGGATTTGAAAAGTTTCAATGGGAATGGGAAGAATTGGGACAAAAATTGGAAAATTTTTAAGGGACTTTGAAAAAATTTCAACTGGAATTTCAGCAATTTTTTGACGTGAAATTGTAAACATGTGGACATGGATTTTGAAAATTCTAGAGAGAATTTTAAAAGCTTCAAGAGAATTTCAACAATTTTGAGAGGGATTTGAAAAGTTTCAATGGGAATGGGAAGAATTGGGACAAAAATTGGAAAATTTTTAAGGGACTTTGAAAAAATTTCAACTGGAATTTTAGCCATTTTTTGACGTGAAATTGTAAACATGTGGCCATGGATTTTGAAAATTCTAGAGAGAATTTTAAAAGCTTCAAGAGAATTTCAACAATTTTGAGAGGGATTTGAAAAGTTTCAATGGGAATGGGAAGAATTGGGACAAAAATTGGAAAATTTTTAAGGGACTTTGAAAAAATTTCAACTGGAATTTTAGCAATTTTTTAATGTGAAATTGTAAACATGTGGCCATGGATTTTGAAAATTCTAGAGAGAATTTTAAAAGCTTCAAGAGAATTTCAACAATTTTGAGAGGGATTTGAAAAGTTTCAATGGGAATGGGAAGAATTGGGACAAAAATTGGAAAATTTTTAAGGGACTTTGAAAAAATTTCAACTGGAATTTTAGCAATTTTTTTATGTGAAATTGTAAACATGTGGACATGGATTTTGAAAATTCTAGAGAGAATTTTAAAAGCTTCAAGAGAATTTCAACAATTTTGAGAGGGATTTGAAAAGTTTCAATGGGAATGGGAAGAATTGGGACAAAAATTGGAAAATTTTTAAGGGACTTTGAAAAAATTTCAACTGGAATTTTAGCCATTTTTTGACGTGAAATTGTAAACATGTGGCCATGGATTTTGAAAATTCTAGAGAGATTTTTAAAAGCTTCAACAGAATTTCAACAATTTTGAGAGGGATTTGAAAAGTTTCAATGGGAATGGGAAGAATTGGGACAAAAATTGGAAAATTTTTAAGGGACTTTGAAAAAATTTCAACTGGAATTTTAGCCATTTTTTAATGTGAAATTGTAAACATGTGGCCATGGATTTTGAAAATTCTAGAGAGAATTTTAAAAGCTTCAACAGAATTTCAACAATTTTGAGAGGGATTTGAAAAGTTTCAATGGGAATGGGAAGAATTGGGACAAAAATTGGAAAATTTTTAAGGGACTTTGAAAAAATTTCAACTGGAATTTCAGCAATTTTTTGACGTGAAATTGTAAACATGTGGCCATGGATTTTGAAAATTCTAGAGAGAATTTTAAAAGCTTCAAGAGAATTTCAACAATTTTGAGAGGGATTTGAAAAGTTTCAATGGGAATGGGAAGAATTGGGACAAAAATTGGAAAATTTTGAAGGGACTTTGAAAAAATTTCAACTGGAATTTTAGCCATTTTTTGACGTGAAATTGTAAACATGTGGCCATGGATTTTGAAAATTCTAGAGAGAATTTTAAAAGCTTCAAGAGAATTTCAACAA
Organism: Streptopelia decaocto; assembly: GCF_964273445.1. Classification (NCBI taxonomy): domain Eukaryota; kingdom Metazoa; phylum Chordata; class Aves; order Columbiformes; family Columbidae; genus Streptopelia; species Streptopelia decaocto. Next base: position 3,216 of record NW_028115093.1, read on the forward strand.
TTTTGAGAGGGATTTGAAAAGTTTCAATGGGAATGGGAAGAATTGGGACAAAAATTGGAAAATTTTGAAGGGACTTTGAAAAAATTTCAACTGGAATTTTAGCCATATTTTGACGTGAAATTGTAAACATGTGGCCATGGATTTTGAAAATTCTAGAGAGAATTTTAAAAGCTTCAAGAGAATTTCAACAATTTTGAGAGGGATTTGAAAAGTTTCAATGGGAATGGGAAGAATTGGGACAAAAATTGGAAAATTTTTAAGGGACTTTGAAAAAATTTCAACTGGAATTTTAGCAATTTTTTAATGTGAAATTGTAAACATGTGGCCATGGATTTTGAAAATTCTAGAGAGAATTTTAAAAGCTTCAACAGAATTTCAACACTTTTGAGAGGGATTTGAAAAGTTTCAATGGGAATGGGAAGAATTGGGACAAAAATTGGAAAATTTTAAGGGACTTTGAAAAAATTTCAACTGGAATTTCAGCAATTTTTTGACGTGAAATTGTAAACATGTGGCCATGGATTTTGAAAATTCTAGAGAGAATTTTAAAAGCTTCAAGAGAATTTCAACAATTTTGAGAGGGATTTGAAAAGTTTCAATGGGAATGGGAAGAATTGGGACAAAAATTGGAAAATTTTTAAGGGACTTTGAAAAAATTTCAACTGGAATTTTAGCAATTTTTTAATGTGAAATTGTAAACATGTGGACATGGATTTTGAAAATTCTAGAGAGAATTTTAAAAGCTTCAAGAGAATTTCAACAATTTTGAGAGGGATTTGAAAAGTTTCAATGGGAATGGGAAGAATTGGGACAAAAATTGGAAAATTTTTAAGGGACTTTGAAAAAATTTCAACTGGAATTTTAGCAATTTTTTTATGTGAAATTGTAAACATGTGGCCATGGATTTTGAAAATTCTAGAGAGAATTTTAAAAGCTTCAACAGAATTTCAACAATTTTGAGAGGGATTTGAAAAGTTTCAATGCGAATGGGAAGAATTGGGACAAAAATTGGAAAATTTTGAAGGGACTTTGAAAAAATTTCAACTGGAATTTTAGCCATTTTTTTACGTGAAATTGTAAACATGTGGACATGGATTTTGAAAATTCTAGAGAGAATTTTAAAAGCTTCAAGAGAATTTCAACAATTTTGAGAGGGATTTGAAAAGTTTCAATGGGAATGGGAAGAATTGGGACAAAAATTGGAAAATTTTGAAGGGACTTTGAAAAAATTTCAACTGGAATTTTAGCAATTTTTTAATGTGAAATTGTAAACATGTGGCCATGGATTTTGAAAATTCTAGAGAGAATTTTAAAAGCTTCAAGAGAATTTCAACAATTTTGAGAGGGATTTGAAAAGTTTCAATGGGAATGGGAAGAATTGGGACAAAAATTGGAAAATTTTTAAGGGACTTTGAAAAAATTTCAACTGGAATTTTAGCAATTTTTTTATGTGAAATTGTAAACATGTGGACATGGATTTTGAAAATTCTAGAGAGAATTTTAAAAGCTTCAAGAGAATTTCAACAATTTTGAGAGGGATTTGAAAAGTTTCAATGGGAATGGGAAGAATTGGGACAAAAATTGGAAAATTTTGAAGGGACTTTGAAAAAATTTCAACTGGAATTTTAGCAATTTTTTGACGTGAAATTGTAAACATGTGGACATGGATTTTGAAAATTCTAGAGAGAATTTTAAAAGCTTCAAGAGAATTTCAACAATTTTGAGAGGGATTTGAAAAGTTTCAATGGGAATGGGAAGAATTGGGACAAAAATTGGAAAATTTTTCAGGGACTTTGAAAAAATTTCAACTGGAATTTTAGCCATTTTTTTATGTGAAATTGTAAACATGTGGCCATGGATTTTGAAAATTCTAGAGAGAATTTTAAAAGCTTCAAGAGAATTTCAACAATTTTGAGAGGGATTTGAAAAGTTTCAATGGGAATGGGAAGAATTGGGACAAAAATTGGAAAATTTTTCAGGGACTTTGAAAAAATTTCAACTGGAATTTTAGCCATTTTTTGACGTGAAATTGTAAACATGTGGCCATGGATTTTGAAAATTCTAGAGAGAATTTTAAAAGCTTCAAGAGAATTTCAACAATTTTGAGAGGGATTTGAAAAGTTTCAATGGGAATGGGAAGAATTGGGACAAAAATTGGAAAATTTTTAAGGGACTTTGAAAAAATTTCAACTGGAATTTTAGCAATTTTTTTATGTGAAATTGTAAACATGTGGCCATGGATTTTGAAAATTCTAGAGAGAATTTTAAAAGCTTCAACAGAATTTCAACAGTTTTGAGAGGGATTTGAAAAGTTTCAATGGGAATGGGAAGAATTGGGACAAAAATTGGAAAATTTTTAAGGGACTTTGAAAAAATTTCAACTGGAATTTTAGCCATATTTTGACGTGAAATTGTAAACATGTGGACATGGATTTTGAAAATTCTAGAGAGATTTTTAAAAGCTTCAACAGAATTTCAACAATTTTGAGAGGGATTTGAAAAGTTTCAATGGGAATGGGAAGAATCGGGACAAAAATTGGAAAATTTTTAAGGGACTTTGAAAAAATTTCAACTGGAATTTTAGCCATTTTTTAATGTGAAATTGTAAACATGTGGCCATGGATTTTGAAAATTCTAGAGAGAATTTTAAAAGCTTCAACAGAATTTCAACAATTTTGAGAGGGATTTGAAAAGTTTCAATGGGAATGGGAAGAATTGGGACAAAAATTGGAAAATTTTTAAGGGACTTTGAAAAAATTTCAACTGGAATTTCAGCCATTTTTTGACGTGAAATTGTAAACATGTGGCCATGGATTTTGAAAATTCTAGAGAGAATTTTAAAAGCTTCAAGAGAATTTCAACAATTTTGAGAGGGATTTGAAAAGTTTCAATGGGAATGGGAAGAATTGGGACAAAAATTGGAAAATTTTGAAGGGACTTTGAAAAAATTTCAACTGGAATTTTAGCCATTTTTTGACGTGAAATTGTAAACATGTGGCCATGGATTTTGAAAATTCTAGAGAGAATTTTAAAAGCTTCAAGAGAATTTCAACAATTTTGAGAGGGATTTGAAAAGTTTCAATGGGAATGGGAAGAATTGGGACAAAAATTGGAAAATTTTGAAGGGACTTTGAAAAAATTTCAACTGGAATTTTAGCAATTTTTTGACGTGAAATTGTAAACATGTGGACATGGATTTTGAAAATTCTAGAGAGAATTTTAAAAGCTTCAAGAGAATTTCAACAATTTTGAGAGGGATTTGAAAAGTTTCAATGGGAATGGGAAGAATTGGGACAAAAATTGGAAAATTTTTAAGGGACTTTGAAAAAATTTCAACTGGAATTTTAGCCATTATTTTATGTGAAATTGTAAACATGTGGACATGGATTTTGAAAATTCTAGAGAGAATTTTAAAAGCTTCAACAGAATTTCAACAATTTTGAGAGGGATTTGAAAAGTTTCAATGGGAATGGCAAGAATTGGGACAAAAATTGGAAAATTTTTAAGGGACTTTGAAAAAATTTCAACTGGAATTTTAGCCATTTTTTTACGTGAAATTGTAAACATGTGGACATGGATTTTGAAAATTCTAGAGAGAATTTTAAAAGCTTCAAGAGAATTTCAACAATTTTGAGAGGGATTTGAAAAGTTTCAATGGGAATGGGAAGAATTGGGACAAAAATTGGAAAATTTTGAAGGGACTTTGAAAAAATTTCAACTGGAATTTTAGCAATTTTTTAATGTGAAATTGTAAACATGTGGCCATGGATTTTGAAAATTCTAGAGAGAATTTTAAAAGCTTCAAGAGAATTTCAACAATTTTGAGAGGGATTTGAAAAGTTTCAATGGGAATGGGAAGAATTGGGACAAAAATTGGAAAATTTTTCAGGGACTTTGAAAAAATTTCAACTGGAATTTTAGCAATTTTTTTATGTGAAATTGTAAACATGTGGACATGGATTTTGAAAATTCTAGAGAGAATTTTAAAAGCTTCAAGAGAATTTCAACAATTTTGAGAGGGATTTGAAAAGTTTCAATGGGAATGGGAAGAATTGGGACAAAAATTGGAAAATTTTTCAGGGACTTTGAAAAAATTTCAACTGGAATTTTAGCCATTTTTTTATGTGAAATTGTAAACATGTGGCCATGGATTTTGAAAATTCTAGAGAGAATTTTAAAAGCTTCAAGAGAATTTCAACAATTTTGAGAGGGATTTGAAAAGTTTCAATGGGAATGGGAAGAATTGGGACAAAAATTGGAAAATTTTTCAGGGACTTTGAAAAAATTTCAACTGGAATTTTAGCCATTTTTTGACGTGAAATTGTAAACATGTGGCCATGGATTTTGAAAATTCTAGAGAGAATTTTAAAAGCTTCAAGAGAATTTCAACAATTTTGAGAGGGATTTGAAAAGTTTCAATGGGAATGGGAAGAATTGGGACAAAAATTGGAAAAATTTTCAGGGACTTTGAAAAAATTTCAACTGGAATTTTAGCCATATTTTGACGTGAAATTGTAAACATGTGGCCATGGATTTTGAAAATTCTAGAGAGATTTTTAAAAGCTTCAAGAGAATTTCAACAATTTTGAGAGGGATTTGAAAAGTTTCAATGGGAATGGGAAGAATTGGGACAAAAATTGGAAAATTTTTAAGGGACTTTGAAAAAATTTCAACTGGAATTTTAGCCATTTTTTGACGTGAAATTGTAAACATGTGGCCATGGATTTTGAAAATTCTAGAGAGAATTTTAAAAGCTTCAAGAGAATTTCAACAATTTTGAGAGGGATTTGAAAAGTTTCAATGGGAATGGGAAGAATTGGGACAAAAATTGGAAAATTTTGAAGGGACTTTGAAAAAATTTCAACTGGAATTTTAGCAATTTTTTGACGTGAAATTGTAAACATGTGGACATGGATTTTGAAAATTCTAGAGAGAATTTTAAAAGCTTCAAGAGAATTTCAACAATTTTGAGAGGGATTTGAAAAGTTTCAATGGGAATGGGAAGAATTGGGACAAAAATTGGAAAATTTTTAAGGGACTTTGAAAAAATTTCAACTGGAATTTTAGCCATTATTTTATGTGAAATTGTAAACATGTGGACATGGATTTTGAAAATTCTAGAGAGAATTTTAAAAGCTTCAACAGAATTTCTACAATTATGAGAGGGATTTGAAAAGTTTCAATGGGAATGGGAAGAATTGGGACAAAAATTGGAAAATTTTTAAGGGACTTTGAAAAAATTTCAACTGGAATTTTAGCCATTTTTTTATGTGAAATTGTAAACATGTGGCCATGGATTTTGAAAATTCTAGAGAGAATTTTAAAAGCTTCAAGAGAATTTCAACAATTTTGAGAGGGATTTGAAAAGTTTCAATGGGAATGGGAAGAATTGGGACAAAAATTGGAAAATTTTTAAGGGACTTTGAAAAAATTTCAACTGGAATTTTAGCCATTTTTTGACGTGAAATTGTAAACATGTGGACATGGATTTTGAAAATTCTAGAGAGAATTTTAAAAGCTTCAACAGAATTTCAACAATTTTGAGAGGGATTTGAAAAGTTTCAATGGGAATGGGAAGAATTGGGACAAAAATTGGAAAATTTTTAAGGGACTTTGAAAAAATTTCAACTGGAATTTTAGCAAGTTTTTAATGTGAAATTGTAAACATGTGGACATGGATTTTGAAAATTCTGGAGAGAATTTTAAAAGCTTCAAGAGAATTTCAACAATTTTGAGAGGGATTTGAAAAGTTTCAATGGGAATGGGAAGAATTGGGACAAAAATTGGAAAATTTTTAAGGGACTTTGAAAAAATTTCAACTGGAATTTCAGCAATTTTTTGACGTGAAATTGTAAACATGTGGCCATGGATTTTGAAAATTCTAGAGAGAATTTTAAAAGCTTCAAGAGAATTTCAACAATTTTGAGAGGGATTTGAAAAGTTTCAATGGGAATGGGAAGAATTGGGACAAAAATTGGAAAATTTTTCAGGGACTTTGAAAAAATTTCAACTGGAATTTTAGCCATTTTTTTATGTGAAATTGTAAACATGTGGCCATGGATTTTGAAAATTCTAGAGAGAATTTTAAAAGCTTCAAGAGAATTTCAACAATTTTGAGAGGGATTTGAAAAGTTTCAATGGGAATGGGAAGAATTGGGACAAAAATTGGAAAATTTTGAAGGGACTTTGAAAAAATTTCAACTGGAATTTTAGCCATTTTTTGACGTGAAATTGTAAACATGTGGACATGGATTTTGAAAATTCTAGAGAGAATTTTAAAAGCTTCAAGAGAATTTCAACAATTTTGAGAGGGATTTGAAAAGTTTCAATGGGAATGGGAAGAATTGGGACAAAAATTGGAAAATTTTTCAGGGACTTTGAAAAAATTTCAACTGGAATTTTAGCCATATTTTGACGTGAAATTGTAAACATGTGGCCATGGATTTTGAAAATTCTAGAGAGATTTTTAAAAGCTTCAACAGAATTTCAACAATTTTGAGAGGGATTTGAAAAGTTTCAATGGGAATGGGAAGAATTGGGACAAAAATTGGAAAATTTTTAAGGGACTTTGAAAAAATTTCAACTGGAATTTTAGCAATTTTTTAATGTGAAATTGTAAACATGTGGCCATGGATTTTGAAAATTCTAGAGAGAATTTTAAAAGCTTCAACAGAATTTCAACACTTTTGAGAGGGATTTGAAAAGTTTCAATGGGAATGGGAAGAATTGGGACAAAAATTGGAAAATTTTAAGGGACTTTGAAAAAATTTCAACTGGAATTTCAGCAATTTTTTGACGTGAAATTGTAAACATGTGGCCATGGATTTTGAAAATTCTAGAGAGAATTTTAAAAGCTTCAAGAGAATTTCAACAATTTTGAGAGGGATTTGAAAAGTTTCAATGGGAATGGGAAGAATTGGGACAAAAATTGGAAAATTTTTAAGGGACTTTGAAAAAATTTCAACTGGAATTTTAGCCATATTTTGACGTGAAATTGTAAACATGTGGCCATGGATTTTGAAAATTCTAGAGAGAATTTTAAAAGCTTCAAGAGAATTTCTACAATTTTGAGAGGGATTTGAAAAGTTTCAATGGGAATGGGAAGAATTGGGACAAAAATTGGAAAATTTTTAAGGGACTTTGAAAAAATTTCAACTGGAATTTTAGCCATTTTTTTATGTGAAATTGTAAACATGTGGCCATGGATTTTGAAAATTCTAGAGAGAGTTTTAAAAGCTTCAAGAGAATTTCAACAATTTTGAGAGGGATTTGAAAAGTTTCAATGGGAATGGGAAGAATTGGGACAAAAATTGGAAAATTTTGAAGGGACTTTGAAAAAATTTCAACTGGAATTTTAGCCATTTTTTGACGTGAAATTGTAAACATGTGGACATGGATTTTGAAAATTCTAGAGAGAATTTTAAAAGCTTCAACAGAATTTCAACACTTTTGAGAGGGATTTGAAAAGTTTCAATGGGAATGGGAAGAATTGGGACAAAAATTGGAAAATTTTTAAGGGACTTTGAAAAAATTTCAACTGGAATTTTAGCCATTTTTTAATGTGAAATTGTAAACATGTGGACATGGATTTTGAAAATTCTAGAGAGAATTTTAAAAGCTTCAAGAGAATTTCAACAATTTTGAGAGGGATTTGAAAAGTTTCAATGGGAATGGGAAGAATTGGGACAAAAATTGGAAAATTTTTAAGGGACTTTGAAAAAATTTCAACTGGAATTTTAGCCATTTTTTAATGTGAAATTGTAAACATGTGGACATGGATTTTGAAAATTCTGGAGAGAATTTTAAAAGCTTCAAGAGAATTTCAACAATTTTGAGAGGGATTTGAAAAGTTTCAATGGGAATGGGAAGAATTGGGACAAAAATTGGAAAATTTTTAAGGGACTTTGAAAAAATTTCAACTGGAATTTCAGCAATTTTTTGACGTGAAATTGTAAACATGTGGACATGGATTTTGAAAATTCTAGAGAGAATTTTAAAAGCTTCAAGAGAATTTCAACAATTTTGAGAGGGATTTGAAAAGTTTCAATGGGAATGGGAAGAATTGGGACAAAAATTGGAAAATTTTTAAGGGACTTTGAAAAAATTTCAACTGGAATTTTAGCAATTTTTTGACGTGAAATTGTAAACATGTGGCCATGGATTTTGAAAATTCTAGAGAGAATTTTAAAAGCTTCAAGAGAATTTCTACAATTTTGAGAGGGATTTGAAAAGTTTCAATGGGAATGGGAAGAATTGGGACAAAAATTGGAAAATTTTTAAGGGACTTTGAAAAAATTTCAACTGGAATTTTAGCCATTTTTTTATGTGAAATTGTAAACATGTGGCCATGGATTTTGAAAATTCTAGAGAGAATTTTAAAAGCTTCAACAGAATTTCAACACTTTTGAGAGGGATTTGAAAAGTTTCAATGGGAATGGGAAGAATTGGGACAAAAATTGGAAAATTTTGAAGGGACTTTGAAAAAATTTCAACTGGAATTTTAGCCATTTTTTGACGTGAAATTGTAAACATGTGGACATGGATTTTGAAAATTCTAGAGAGAATTTTAAAAGCTTCAACAGAATTTCAACACTTTTGAGAGGGATTTGAAAAGTTTCAATGGGAATGGGAAGAATTGGGACAAAAATTGGAAAATTTTTAAGGGACTTTGAAAAAATTTCAACTGGAATTTTAGCCATTTTTTAATGTGAAATTGTAAACATGTGGACATGGATTTTGAAAATTCTAGAGAGAATTTTAAAAGCTTCAACAGAATTTCAACACTTTTGAGAGGGATTTGAAAAGTTTCAATGGGAATGGGAAGAATTGGGACAAAAATTGGAAAATTTTTAAGGGACTTTGAAAAAATTTCAACTGGAATTTCAGCAATTTTTTGACGTGAAATTGTAAATATGTGGCCATGGATTTTGAAAATTCTAGAGAGAATTTTAAAAGCTTCAAGAGAATTTCAACAATTTTGAGAGGGATTTGAAAAGTTTCAATGGGAATGGGAAGAATTGGGACAAAAATTGGAAAATTTTTCAGGGACTTTGAAAAAATTTCAACTGGAATTTTAGCCATTTTTTTATGTGAAATTGTAAACATGTGGCCATGGATTTTGAAAATTCTAGAGAGAATTTTAAAAGCTTCAAGAGAATTTCAACAATTTTGAGAGGGATTTGAAAAGTTTCAATGGGAATGGGAAGAATTGGGACAAAAATTGGAAAATTTTTAAGGGACTTTGAAAAAATTTCAACTGGAATTTTAGCCATTTTTTGACGTGAAATTGTAAACATGTGGACATGGATTTTGAAAATTCTAGAGAGAATTTTAAAAGCTTCAAGAGAATTTCAACAATTTTGAGAGGGATTTGAAAAGTTTCAATGGGAATGGGAAGAATTGGGACAAAAATTGGAAAATTTTTAAGGGACTTTGAAAAAATTTCAACTGGAATTTTAGCAATTTTTTGACGTGAAATTGTAAACATGTGGCCATGGATTTTGAAAATTCTAGAGAGAATTTTAAAAGCTTCAACAGAATTTCAACAATTTTGAGAGGGATTTGAAAAGTTTCAATGGGAATGGGAAGAATTGGGACAAAAATTGGAAAATTTTTAAGGGACTTGGAAAAAATTTCAACTGGAATTTTAGCAATTTTTTATGTGAAATTGTAAACATGTGGCCATGGATTTTGAAAATTCTAGAGAGAATTTTAAAAGCTTCAAGAGAATTTCAACAATTTTGAGAGGGATTTGAAAAGTTTCAATGGGAATGGGAAGAATTGGGACAAAAATTGGAAAATTTTTAAGGGACTTTGAAAAAATTTCAACTGGAATTTTAGCCATTTTTTTATGTGAAATTGTAAACATGTGGCCATGGATTTTGAAAATTCTAGAGAGAATTTTAAAAGCTTCAAGAGAATTTCAACAATTTTGAGAGGGATTTGAAAAGTTTCAATGGGAATGGGAAGAATTGGGACAAAAATTGGAAAATTTTTAAGGGACTTTGAAAAAATTTCAACTGGAATTTTAGCCATTTTTTAATGTGAAATTGTAAACATGTGGACATGGATTTTGAAAATTCTAGAGAGAATTTTAAAAGCTTCAACAGAATTTCAACAATTTTGAGAGGGATTTGAAAAGTTTCAATGGGAATGGGAAGAATTGGGACAAAAATTGGAAAATTTTTCAGGGACTTTGAAAAAATTTCAACTGGAATTTTAGCCATTTTTTTATGTGAAATTGTAAACATGTGGCCATGGATTTTGAAAATTCTAGAGAGAATTTTAAAAGCTTCAAGAAAATTTCAACAATTTTGAGAGGGATTTGAAAAGTTTCAATGGGAATGGGAAGAATTGGGACAAAAATTGGAAAATTTTTAAGGGACTTTGAAAAAATTTCAACTGGAATTTCAGCAATTTTTTGACGTGAAATTGTAAACATGTGGCCATGGATTTTGAAAATTCTAGAGAGAATTTTAAAAGCTTCAAGAGAATTTCAACAATTTTGAGAGGGATTTGAAAAGTTTCAATGGGAATGGGAAGAATTGGGACAAAAATTGGAAAATTTTTAAGGGACTTTGAAAAAATTTCAACTGGAATTTTAGCCATTTTTTGACGTGAAATTGTAAACATGTGGACATGGATTTTGAAAATTCTAGAGAGAATTTTAAAAGCTTCAACAGAATTTCAACAATTTTGAGAGGGATTTGAAAAGTTTCAATGGGAATGGGAAGAATTGGGACAAAAATTGGAAAATTTTTAAGGGACTTTGAAAAAATTTCAACTGGAATTTGAGCCATTTTTTTTATGTGAAATTGTAAACATGTGGCCATGGATTTTGAAAATTCTAGAGAGAATTTTAAAAGCTTCAAGAGAATTTCAACAATTTTGAGAGGGATTTGAAAAGTTTCAATGGGAATGGGAAGAATTGGGACAAAAATTGGAAAATTTTGAAGGGACTTTGAAAAAATTTCAACTGGAATTTTAGCCATTTTTTTATGTGAAATTGTAAACATGTGGACATGGATTTTGAAAATTCTAGAGAGAATTTTAAAAGCTTCAAGAGAATTTCAACAATTTTGAGAGGGATTTGAAAAGTTTCAATGGGAATGGGAAGAATTGGGACAAAAATTTGGAAAATTTTGAAGGGACTTTGAAAAAATTTCAACTGGAATTTTAGCCATTTTATGACGTGAAATTGTAAACATGTGGCCATGGATTTTGAAAATTCTAGAGAGAATTTTAAAAGCTTCAAGAAAATTTCAACAATTTTGAGAGGGATTTGAAAAGTTTCAATGGGAATGGGAAGAATTGGGACAAAAATTGGAAAATTTTTCAGGGACTTTGAAAAAATTTCAACTGGAATTTTAGCAATTTTTTGACGTGAAATTGTAAACATGTGGCCATGGATTTTGAAAATTCTAGAGAGAATTTTAAAAGCTTTAACAGAATTTCAACAATTTTGAGAGGGATTTGAAAAGTTTCAATGGGAATGGGAAGAATTGGGACAAAAATTGGAAAATTTTTAAGGGACTTTGAAAAAATTTCAACTGGAATTTTAGCCATTTTTTGACGTGAAATTGTAAAGATGTGGACATGGATTTTGAAAATTCTAGAGAGAATTTTAAAAGCTTCAACAGAATTTCAACAATTTTGAGAGGGATTTGAAAAGTTTCAATGGGAATGGGAAGAATTGGGACAAAAATTGGAAAATTTTTAAGGGACTTTGAAAAAATTTCAACTGGAATTTTAGCAATTTTTTGACGTGAAATTGTAAACATGTGGCCATGGATTTTGAAAATTCTAGAGAGATTTTTAAAAGCTTCAAGAGAATTTCAACAATTTTGAGAGGGATTTGAAAAGTTTCAATGGGAATGGGAAGAATTGGGACAAAAATTGGAAAATTTTTAAGGGACTTTGAAAAAATTTCAACTGGAATTTTAGCCATTTTTTGATGTGAAATTGTAAACATGTGGACATGGATTTTGAAAATTCTAGAGAGAATTTTAAAAGCTTCAAGAGAATTTCAACAATTTTGAGAGGGATTTGAAAAGTTTCAATGGGAATGGGAAGAATTGGGACAGAAATTGGAAAATTTTTAAGGGACTTTGAAAAAATTTCAACTGGAATTTTAGCAATTTTTTGACGTGAAATTGTAAACATGTGGCCATGGATTTTGAAAATTCTAGAGAGAATTTTAAAAGCTTCAAGAGAATTTCAACAATTTTGAGAGGGATTTGAAAAGTTTCAATGGGAATGGGAAGAATTGGGACAAAAATTGGAAAATTTTTAAGGGACTTTGAAAAAATTTCAACTGGAATTTTAGCCATTTTTTGACGTGAAATTGTAAACATGTGGCCATGGATTTTGAAAATTCTAGAGAGAATTTTAAAAGCTTCAACAGAATTTCAACAATTTTGAGAGGGATTTGAAAAGTTTCAATGGGAATGGGAAGAATTGGGACAAAAATTGGAAAATTTTGAAGGGACTTTGAAAAAATTTCAACTGGAATTTTAGCCATTTTTTTATGTGAAATTGTAAACATGTGGCCATGGATTTTGAAAATTCTAGAGAGATTTTTAAAAGCTTCAACAGAATTTCAACAATTTTGAGAGGGATTTGAAAAGTTTCAATGGGAATGGGAAGAATTGGGACAAAAATTGGAAAATTTTTAAGGGACTTTGAAAAAATTTCAACTGGAATTTTAGCAATTATTTTATGTGAAATTGTAAACATGTGGCCATGGATTTTAAAATTCTAGAGAGAATTTTAAAAGCTTCAAGAGAATTTCAACAATTTTGAGAGGGATTTGAAAAGTTTCAATGGGAATGGGAAGAATCGGGACAAAAATTGGAAAATTTTTAAGGGACTTTGAAAAAATTTCAACTGGAATTTTAGCCATTTTTTTTATGTGAAATTGTAAACATGTGGCCATGGATTTTGAAAATTCTAGAGAGAATTTTAAAAACTTCAAGAGAATTTCAACAATTTTGAGAGGGATTTGAAAAGTTTCAATGGGAATGGGAAGAATTGGGACAAAAATTGGAAAATTTTGAAGGGACTTTGAAAAAATTTCAACTGGAATTTTAGCCATATTTTGACGTGAAATTGTAAACATGTGGCCATGGATTTTGAAAATTCTAGAGAGATTTTTAAAAGCTTCAACAGAATTTCAACAATTTTGAGAGGGATTTGAAAAGTTTCAATGGGAATGGGAAGAATTGGGACAAAAATTGGAAAATTTTTAAGGGACTTTGAAAAAATTTCAACTGGAATTTTAGCAATTATTTTATGTGAAATTGTAAACATATGGACATGGATTTTAAAATTCTAGAGAGAATTTTAAAAGCTTCAAGAGAATTTCAACAATTTTGAGAGGGATTTGAAAAGTTTCAATGGGAATGGGAAGAATTGGGACAAAAATTGGAAAATTTTTAAGGGACTTTGAAAAAATTTCAACTGGAATTTTAGCAATTTTTTAATGTGAAATTGTAAACATGTGGCCATGGATTTTGAAAATTCTAGAGAGAATTTTAAAAGCTTCAAGAGAATTTCAACAATTTTGAGAGGGATTTGAAAAGTTTCAATGGGAATGGGAAGAATTGGGACAAAAAATGGAAAATTTTTAAGGGACTTTGAAAAAATTTCAACTGGAATTTCAGCAATTTTTTGACGTGAAATTGTAAACATGTGGCCATGGATTTTGAAAATTCTAGAGAGAATTTTAAAAGCTTCAAGAGAATTTCAACAATTTGGAGAGGGATTTGAAAAGTTTCAATGGGAATGGGAAGAATTGGGACAAAAATTGGAAAGTTTTTAAGGGACTTTGAAAAAATTTCAACTGGAATTTTAGCAATTTTTTTATGTGAAATTGTAAACATGTGGCCATGGATTTTGAAAATTCTAGAGAGAATTTTAAAAGCTTCAAGAGAATTTCAACAATTTTGAGAGGGATTTGAAAAGTTTCAATGGGAATGGGAAGAATTGGGACAAAAATTGGAAAATTTTTAAGGGACTTTGAAAAAATTTCAACTGGAATTTTAGCCATTTTTTGACGTGAAATTGTAAACATGTGGACATGGATTTTGAAAATTCTAGAGAGAATTTTAAAAGCTTCAAGAGAATTTCAACAATTTTGAGAGGGATTTGAAAAGTTTCAATGGGAATGGGAAGAATTGGGACAAAAATTGGAAAATTTTTAAGGGACTTTGAAAAAATTTCAACTGGAATTTTAGCAATTTTTTGACGTGAAATTGTAAACATGTGGCCATGGATTTTGAAAATTCTAGAGAGAATTTTAAAAGCTTCAAGAGAATTTCAACAATTTTGAGAGGGATTTGAAAAGTTTCAATGGGAATGGGAAGAATTGGGACAAAAATTGGAAAATTTTTAAGGGACTTGGAAAAATTTCAACTGGAATTTTAGCAATTTTTTATGTGAAATTGTAAACATGTGGCCATGGATTTTGAAAATTCTAGAGAGAATTTTAAAAGCTTCAAGAGAATTTCAACAATTTTGAGAGGGATTTGAAAAGTTTCAATGGGAATGGGAAGAATTGGGACAAAAATTGGAAAATTTTTAAGGGACTTTGAAAAAATTTCAACTGGAATTTTAGCCATTTTTTTATGTGAAATTGTAAACATGTGGCCATGGATTTTGAAAATTCTAGAGAGAATTTTAAAAGCTTCAAGAGAATTTCAACAATTTTGAGAGGGATTTGAAAAGTTTCAATGGGAATGGGAAGAATTGGGACAAAAATTGGAAAATTTTTAAGGGACTTTGAAAAAATTTCAACTGGAATTTTAGCCATTTTTTAATGTGAAATTGTAAACATGTGGACATGGATTTTGAAAATTCTAGAGAGAATTTTAAAAGCTTCAACAGAATTTCAACAATTTTGAGAGGGATTTGAAAAGTTTCAATGGGAATGGGAAGAATTGGGACAAAAATTGGAAAATTTTTCAGGGACTTTGAAAAAATTTCAACTGGAATTTTAGCCATTTTTTTATGTGAAATTGTAAACATGTGGCCATGGATTTTGAAAATTCTAGAGAGAATTTTAAAAGCTTCAAGAAAATTTCAACAATTTTGAGAGGGATTTGAAAAGTTTCAATGGGAATGGGAAGAATTGGGACAAAAATTGGAAAATTTTTAAGGGACTTTGAAAAAATTTCAACTGGAATTTTAGCCATTTTTTGACGTGAAATTGTAAACATGTGGACATGGATTTTGAAAATTCTAGAGAGAATTTTAAAAGCTTCAAGAGAATTTCAACAATTTTGAGAGGGATTTGAAAAGTTTCAATGGGAATGGGAAGAATTGGGACAAAAATTGGAAAATTTTTAAGGGACTTTGAAAAATTTCAACTGGAATTTGAGCCATTTTTTTTTATGTGAAATTGTAAACATGTGGCCATGGATTTTTGAAAATTCTAGAGAGAATTTTAAAAGCTTCAAGAGAATTTCAACAATTTTGAGAGGGATTTGAAAAGTTTCAATGGGAATGGGAAGAATTGGGACAAAAATTGGAAAATTTTGAAGGGACTTTGAAAAAATTTCAACTGGAATTTTAGCCATTTTTTTATGTGAAATTGTAAACATGTGGACATGGATTTTGAAAATTCTAAAGAGAATTTTAAAAGCTTCAAGAGAATTTCAACAATTTTGAGAGGGATTTGAAAAGTTTCAATGGGAATGGGAAGAATTGGGACAAAAATTGGAAAATTTTTAAGGGACTTTGAAAAAATTTCAACTGGAATTTTAGCCATTTTATGACGTGAAATTGTAAACATGTGGCCATGGATTTTGAAAATTCTAGAGAGAATTTTAAAAGCTTCAAGAAAATTTCAACAATTTTGAGAGGGATTTGAAAAGTTTCAATGGGAATGGGAAGAATTGGGACAAAAATTGGAAAATTTTTAAGGGACTTTGAAAAAATTTCAACTGGAATTTTAGCAATTTTTGACGTGAAATTGTAAACATGTGGCCATGGATTTTGAAAATTCTAGAGAGAATTTTAAAAGCTTTAACAGAATTTCAACAATTTTGAGAGGGATTTGAAAAGTTTCAATGGGAATGGGAAGAATTGGGACAAAAATTGGAAAATTTTTAAGGGACTTTGAAAAAATTTCAACTGGAATTTTAGCCATTTTTTGACGTGAAATTGTAAAGATGTGGACATGGATTTTGAAAATTCTAGAGAGAATTTTAAAAGCTTCAACAGAATTTCAACAATTTTGAGAGGGATTTGAAAAGTTTCAATGGGAATGGGAAGAATTGGGACAAAAATTGGAAAATTTTTAAGGGACTTTGAAAAAATTTCAACTGGAATTTTAGCAATTTTTTGACGTGAAATTGTAAACATGTGGCCATGGATTTTGAAAATTCTAGAGAGAATTTTAAAAGCTTCAAGAGAATTTCAACAATTTTGAGAGGGATTTGAAAAGTTTCAATGGGAATGGGAAGAATTGGGACAAAAATTGGAAAATTTTTAAGGGACTTTGAAAAAATTTCAACTGGAATTTTAGCCATTTTTTGATGTGAAATTGTAAACATGTGGACATGGATTTTGAAAATTCTAGAGAGAATTTTAAAAGCTTCAAGAGAATTTCAACAATTTTGAGAGGGATTTGAAAAGTTTCAATGGGAATGGGAAGAATTGGGACAGAAATTGGAAAATTTTTAAGGGACTTTGAAAAAATTTCAACTGGAATTTTAGCAATTTTTTGACGTGAAATTGTAAACATGTGGCCATGGATTTTGAAAATTCTAGAGAGAATTTTAAAAGCTTCAACAGAATTTCAACAATTTTGAGAGGGATTTGAAAAGTTTCAATGGGAATGGGAAGAATTGGGACAAAAATTGGAAAATTTTTAAGGGACTTTGAAAAAATTTCAACTGGAATTTTAGCCATTTTTTGACGTGAAATTGTAAACATGTGGCCATGGATTTTGAAAATTCTAGAGAGAATTTTAAAAGCTTCAACAGAATTTCAACAATTTTGAGAGGGATTTGAAAAGTTTCAATGCGAATGGGAAGAATTGGGACAAAAATTGGAAAATTTTGAAGGGACTTTGAAAAAATTTCAACTGGAATTTTAGCCATTTTTTTATGTGAAATTGTAAACATGTGGCCATGGATTTTGAAAATTCTAGAGAGATTTTTAAAAGCTTCAACAGAATTTCAACAATTTTGAGAGGGATTTGAAAAGTTTCAATGGGAATGGGAAGAATTGGGACAAAAATTGGAAAATTTTTAAGGGACTTTGAAAAAATTTCAACTGGAATTTTAGCCATTTTTTGACGTGAAATTGTAAACATGTGGCCATGGATTTTGAAAATTCTAGAGAGAATTTTAAAAGCTTCAACAGAATTTCAACAATTTTGAGAGGGATTTGAAAAGTTTCAATGGGAATGGGAAGAATTGGGACAAAAATTGGAAAATTTTTAAGGGACTTTGAAAAAATTTCAACTGGAATTTTAGCAATTATTTTATGTGAAATTGTAAACATGTGGCCATGGATTTTAAAATTCTAGAGAGAATTTTAAAAGCTTCAAGAGAATTTCAACAATTTTGAGAGGGATTTGAAAAGTTTCAATGGGAATGGGAAGAATCGGGACAAAAATTGGAAAATTTTTAAGGGACTTTGAAAAAATTTCAACTGGAATTTTAGCCATTTTTTTTATGTGAAATTGTAAACATGTGGCCATGGATTTTGAAAATTCTAGAGAGAATTTTAAAAGCTTCAAGAGAATTTCAACAATTTTGAGAGGGATTTGAAAAGTTTCAATGGGAATGGGAAGAATTGGGACAAAAATTGGAAAATTTTGAAGGGACTTTGAAAAAATTTCAACTGGAATTTTAGCCATTTTTTGACGTGAAATTGTAAACATGTGGACATGGATTTTGAAAATTCTAGAGAGAATTTTAAAAGCTTCAAGAGAATTTCAACAATTTTGAGAGGGATTTGAAAAGTTTAAATGGGAATGGGAAGATTTGGGACAAAAAATTGGAAAATTTTTAAGGGACTTTGAAAAAATTTCAACTGGAATTTTAGCAATTTTTTGACGTGAAATTGTAAACATGTGGCCATGGATTTTGAAAATTCTAGAGAGAATTTTAAAAGCTTCAAGAGAATTTCAACAATTTTGAGAGGGATTTGAAAAGTTTCAATGGGAATGGGAAGAATTGGGACAAAAATTGGAAAATTTTTAAGGGACTTTGAAAAAATTTCAACTGGAATTTTAGCCATTTTTTTACGTGAAATTGTAAAGATGTGGACATGGATTTTGAAAATTCTAGAGAGAATTTTAAAAGCTTCAAGAGAATTTCAACAATTTTGAGAGGGATTTGAAAAGTTTCAATGGGAATGGGAAGAATTGGGACAAAAATTGGAAAGTTTTTAAGGGACTTTGAAAAAATTTCAACTGGAATTTTAGCAATTTTTTTATGTGAAATTGTAAACATGTGGCCATGGATTTTGAAAATTCTAGAGAGAATTTTAAAAGCTTCAAGAGAATTTCAACAATTTTGAGAGGGATTTGAAAAGTTTCAATGGGAATGGGAAGAATTGGGACAAAAATTGGAAAATTTTTAAGGGACTTTGAAAAAATTTCAACTGGAATTTTAGCCATTTTTTGATGTGAAATTGTAAACATGTGGACATGGATTTTGAAAATTCTAGAGAGAATTTTAAAAGCTTCAAGAGAATTTCAACAATTTTGAGAGGGATTTGAAAAGTTTCAATGGGAATGGGAAGAATTGGGACAAAAATTGGAAAATTTTTAAGGGACTTTGAAAAAATTTCAACTGGAATTTTAGCAATTTTTTGACGTGAAATTGTAAACATGTGGCCATGGATTTTGAAAATTCTAGAGAGAATTTTAAAAGCTTCAAGAGAATTTCAACAATTTTGAGAGGGATTTGAAAAGTTTCAATGGGAATGGGAAGAATTGGGACAAAAATTGGAAAATTTTTAAGGGACTTTGAAAAAATTTCAACTGGAATTTTAGCCATTTTTTGACGTGAAATTGTAAACATGTGGACATGGATTTTGAAAATTCTAGAGAGAATTTTAAAAGCTTCAAGAGAATTTCAACAATTTTGAGAGGGATTTGAAAAGTTTCAATGGGAATGGGAAGAATTGGGACAAAAATTGGAAAATTTTCAGGGACTTTGAAAAAATTTCAACTGGAATTTTAGCCATTTTTTAATGTGAATTGTAAACATGTGGCCATTGATTTTGAAAATTCTAGAGAGATTTTTAAAAGCTTCAACAGAATTTCAACAATTTTGAGAGGGATTTGAAAAGTTTCAATGGGAATGGGAAGAATTGGGACAAAAATTGGAAAATTTTTAAGGGACTTTGAAAAAATTTCAACTGGAATTTTAGCCATTTTTTGACGTGAAATTGTAAACATGTGGACATGGATTTTGAAAATTCTAGAGAGAATTTTAAAAGCTTCAACAGAATTTCAACAATTTTGAGAGGGATTTGAAAAGTTTCAATGGGAATGGGAAGAATTGGGACAAAAATTGGAAAATTTTTAAGGGACTTTGAAAAAATTTCAACTGGAATTTTAGCAATTATTTTATGTGAAATTGTAAACATGTGGCCATGGGATTTTAAAATTCTAGAGAGAATTTTAAAAGCTTCAAGAGAATTTCAACAATTTTGAGAGGGATTTGAAAAGTTTCAATGGGAATGGGAAGAATTGGGACAAAAATTGGAAAATTTTTAAGGGACTTTGAAAAAATTTCAACTGGAATTTTAGCCATTTTTTGACGTGAAATTGTAAACATGTGGACATGGATTTTGAAAATTCTAGAGAGAATTTTAAAAGCTTCAAGAGAATTTCAACAATTTTGAGAGGGATTTGAAAAGTTTCAATGGGAATGGGAAGAATTGGGACAAAAATTGGAAAATTTTGAAGGGACTTTGAAAAAATTTCAACTGGAATTTTAGCCATTTTATGACGTGAAATTGTAAACATGTGGCCATGGATTTTGAAAATTCTAGAGAGAATTTTAAAAGCTTCAAGAAAATTTCAACAATTTTGAGAGGGATTTGAAAAGTTTCAATGGGAATGGGAAGAATTGGGACAAAAATTGGAAAATTTTTAAGGGACTTTGAAAAAATTTCAACTGGAATTTTAGCAATTTTTTGACGTGAAATTGTAAACATGTGGCCATGGATTTTGAAAATTCTAGAGAGAATTTTAAAAGCTTTAACAGAATTTCAACAATTTTGAGAGGGATTTGAAAAGTTTCAATGGGAATGGGAAGAATTGGGACAAAAATTGGAAAATTTTTAAGGGACTTTGAAAAAATTTCAACTGGAATTTTAGCCATTTTTTGACGTGAAATTGTAAAGATGTGGACATGGATTTTGAAAATTCTAGAGAGAATTTTAAAAGCTTCAACAGAATTTCAACAATTTTGAGAGGGATTTGAAAAGTTTCAATGGGAATGGGAAGAATTGGGACAAAAATTGGAAAATTTTTAAGGGACTTTGAAAAAATTTCAACTGGAATTTTAGCAATTTTTTGACGTGAAATTGTAAACATGTGGCCATGGATTTTGAAAATTCTAGAGAGAATTTTAAAAGCTTCAAGAGAATTTCAACAATTTTGAGAGGGATTTGAAAAGTTTCAATGGGAATGGGAAGAATTGGGACAAAAATTGGAAAATTTTTAAGGGACTTTGAAAAAATTTCAACTGGAATTTTAGCCATTTTTTGACGTGAAATTGTAAACATGTGGCCATGGATTTTGAAAATTCTAGAGAGAATTTTAAAAGCTTCAACAGAATTTCAACAATTTTGAGAGGGATTTGAAAAGTTTCAATGGGAATGGGAAGAATTGGGACAAAAATTGGAAAATTTTTAAGGGACTTTGAAAAAATTTCAACTGGAATTTTAGCCATTTTTTTATGTGAAATTGTAAACATGTGGCCATGGATTTTGAAAATTCTAGAGAGAATTTTAAAAGCTTCAACAGAATTTCAACAATTTTGAGAGGGATTTGAAAAGTTTCAATGGGAATGGGAAGAATTGGGACAAAAATTGGAAAATTTTTAAGGGACTTTGAAAAAATTTCAACTGGAATTTTAGCCATTTTTTGACGTGAAATTGTAAACATGTGGCCATGGATTTTGAAAATTCTAGAGAGAATTTTAAAAGCTTCAACAGAATTTCAACAATTTTGAGAGGGATTTGAAAAGTTTCAATGGGAATGGAAGAATTGGGACAAAAATTGGAAAATTTTTAAGGGACTTTGAAAAATTTCAACTGGAATTTTAGCAATTATTTTATGTGAAATTGTAAACATGTGGCCATGGATTTTAAAATTCTAGAGAGAATTTTAAAAGCTTCAAGAGAATTTCAACAATTTTGAGAGGGATTTGAAAAGTTTCAATGGGAATGGGAAGAATCGGGACAAAAATTGGAAAATTTTTAAGGGACTTTGAAAAAATTTCAACTGGAATTTTAGCCATTTTTTTTATGTGAAATTGTAAACATGTGGCCATGGATTTTGAAAATTCTAGAGAGAATTTTAAAAGCTTCAAGAGAATTTCAACAATTTTGAGAGGGATTTGAAAAGTTTCAATGGGAATGGGAAGAATTGGGACAAAAATTGGAAAATTTTGAAGGGACTTTGAAAAAATTTCAACTGGAATTTTAGCCATATTTTGACGTGAAATTGTAAACATGTGGCCATGGATTTTGAAAATTCTAGAGAGATTTTTAAAAGCTTCAACAGAATTTCAACAATTTTGAGAGGGATTTGAAAAGTTTCAATGGGAATGGGAAGAATTGGGACAAAAATTGGAAAATTTTTAAGGGACTTTGAAAAAATTTCAACTGGAATTTTAGCAATTATTTTATGTGAAATTGTAAACATATGGACATGGATTTTAAAATTCTAGAGAGAATTTTAAAAGCTTCAAGAGAATTTCAACAATTTTGAGAGGGATTTGAAAAGTTTCAATGGGAATGGGAAGAATTGGGACAAAAATTGGAAAATTTTTAAGGGACTTTGAAAAAATTTCAACTGGAATTTTAGCCATTTTTTTATGTGAAATTGTAAACATGTGGCCATGGATTTTGAAAATTCTAGAGAGAATTTTAAAAGCTTCAAGAGAATTTCAACAATTTTGAGAGGGATTTGAAAAGTTTAAATGGGAATGGGAAGATTTGGGACAAAAATTGGAAAATTTTTAAGGGACTTTGAAAAAATTTCAACTGGAATTTTAGCAATTTTTTGACGTGAAATTGTAAACACGTGGCCATGGATTTTGAAAATTCTAGAGAGTTTTAAAAGCTTCAACAGAATTTCAACAATTTTGAGAGGGATTTGAAAAGTTTCAATGGGAATGGGAAGAATTGGGACAAAAATTGGAAAATTTTTAAGGGACTTTGAAAAAATTTCAACTGGAATTTTAGCAATTTTTTATGTGAAATTGTAAACATGTGGCCATGGATTTTGAAAATTCTAGAGAGAATTTTAAAAGCTTCAAGAGAATTTCAACAATTTTGAGAGGGATTTGAAAAGTTTCAATGGGAATGGGAAGAATTGGGACAAAAATTGGAAAATTTTGAAGGGACTTTGAAAAAATTTCAACTGGAATTTTAGCCATATTTTGACGTGAAATTGTAAACATGTGGCCATGGATTTTGAAAATTCTAGAGAGATTTTTAAAAGCTTCAACAGAATTTCAACAATTTTGAGAGGGATTTGAAAAGTTTCAATGGGAATGGGAAGAATTGGGACAAAAATTGGAAAATTTTTAAGGGACTTTGAAAAAATTTCAACTGGAATTTTAGCAATTATTTTATGTGAAATTGTAAACATATGGACATGGATTTTAAAATTCTAGAGAGAATTTTAAAAGCTTCAAGAGAATTTCAACAATTTTGAGAGGGATTTGAAAAGTTTCAATGGGAATGGGAAGAATTGGGACAAAAATTGGAAAATTTTTAAGGGACTTTGAAAAATTTCAACTGGAATTTTAGCCATTTTTTGACGTGAAATTGTAAACATGTGGCCATGGATTTTGAAAATTCTAGAGAGAATTTTAAAAGCTTCAAGAGAATTTCAACAATTTTGAGAGGGATTTGAAAAGTTTAAATGGGAATGGGAAGATTTGGGACAAAAATTGGAAAATTTTTAAGGGACTTTGAAAAAATTTCAACTGGAATTTTAGCAATTTTTTGACGTGAAATTGTAAACACGTGGCCATGGATTTTGAAAATTCTAGAGAGAATTTTAAAAGCTTCAACAGAATTTCAACAATTTTGAGAGGGATTTGAAAAGTTTCAATGGGAATGGGAAGAATTGGGACAAAAATTGGAAAATTTTTAAGGGACTTTGAAAAAATTTCAACTGGAATTTTAGCAATTTTTTATGTGAAATTGTAAACATGTGGCCATGGATTTTGAAAATTCTAGAGAGAATTTTAAAAGCTTCAAGAGAATTTCAACAATTTGAGAGGGATTTGAAAAGTTTCAATGGGAATGGGAAGAATTGGGACAAAAATTGGAAAATTTTTAAGGGACTTTGAAAAAATTTCAACTGGAATTTTAGCCATTTTTTGACGTGAAATTGTAAACATGTGGACATGGATTTTGAAAATTCTAGAGAGAATTTTAAAAGCTTCAAGAGAATTTCAACAATTTTGAGAGGGATTTGAAAAGTTTCAATGGGAATGGGAAGAATGGGACAAAAATTGGAAAATTTTTAAGGGACTTTGAAAAAATTTCAACTGGAATTTTAGCCATTTTTTGACGTGAAATTGTAAACATGTGGCCATGGATTTTGAAAATTCTAGAGAGAATTTTAAAAGCTTCAAGAGAATTTCAACAATTTTGAGAGGGATTTGAAAAGTTTAAATGGGAATGGGAAGATTTGGGACAAAAATTGGAAAATTTTTAAGGGACTTTGAAAAAATTTCAACTGGAATTTTAGCAATTTTTTGACGTGAAATTGTAAACACGTGGCCATGGATTTTGAAAATTCTAGAGAGAATTTTAAAAGCTTCAACAGAATTTCAACAATTTGGAGAGGGATTTGAAAAGTTTCAATGGGAATGGGAAGAATTGGGACAAAAATTGGAAAATTTTTAAGGGACTTTGAAAAAATTTCAACTGGAATTTTAGCAATTTTTTATGTGAAATTGTAAACATGTGGCCATGGATTTTGAAAATTCTAGAGAGAATTTTAAAAGCTTCAAGAGAATTTCAACAATTTTGAGAGGGATTTGAAAAGTTTCAATGGGAATGGGAAGAATTGGGACAAAAATTGGAAAATTTTTAAGGGACTTTGAAAAAATTTCAACTGGAATTTTAGCCATTTTTTGACGTGAAATTGTAAACATGTGGACATGGATTTTGAAAATTCTAGAGAGAATTTTAAAAGCTTCAAGAGAATTTCAACAATTTTGAGAGGGATTTGAAAAGTTTCAATGGGAATGGGAAGAATTGGGACAAAAATTGGAAAATTTTTAAGGGACTTTGAAAAAATTTCAACTGGAATTTTAGCCATTTTTTGACGTGAAATTGTAAACATGTGGCCATGGATTTTGAAAATTCTAGAGAGAATTTTAAAAGCTTCAAGAGAATTTCAACAATTTTGAGAGGGATTTGAAAAGTTTCAATGGGAATGGGAAGAATTGGGACAAAAATTGGAAAATTTTGAAGGGACTTTGAAAAAATTTCAACTGGAATTTTAGCAATTATTTTATGTGAAATTGTAAACATGTGGCCATGGATTTTAAAATTCTAGAGAGAATTTTAAAAGCTTCAACAGAATTTCAACAATTTTGAGAGGGATTTGAAAAGTTTCAATGGGAATGGGAAGAATTGGGACAAAAATTGGAAAATTTTTAAGGGACTTTGAAAAAATTTCAACTGGAATTTTAGCCATTTTTTGACGTGAAATTGTAAACATGTGGACATGGATTTTGAAAATTCTAGAGAGAATTTTAAAAGCTTCAAGAGAATTTCAACAATTTTGAGAGGGATTTGAAAAGTTTCAATGGGAATGGGAAGAATTGGGACAAAAATTGGAAAATTTTTAAGGGACTTTGAAAAAATTTCAACTGGAATTTGAGCCATTTTTTTTATGTGAAATTGTAAACATGTGGCCATGGATTTTGAAAATTCTAGAGAGAATTTTAAAAGCTTCAAGAGAATTTCAACAATTTTGAGAGGGATTTGAAAAGTTTCAATGGGAATGGGAAGAATTGGGACAAAAATTGGAAAATTTTGAAGGGACTTTGAAAAAATTTCAACTGGAATTTTAGCCATTTTTTTATGTGAAATTGTAAACATGTGGACATGGATTTTGAAAATTCTAAAGAGAATTTTAAAAGCTTCAAGAGAATTTCAACAATTTTGAGAGGGATTTGAAAAGTTTCAATGGGAATGGGAAGAATTGGGACAAAAATTGGAAAATTTTGAAGGGACTTTGAAAAAATTTCAACTGGAATTTTAGCCATTTTATGACGTGAAATTGTAAACATGTGGCCATGGATTTTGAAAATTCTAGAGAGAATTTTAAAAGCTTCAAGAAAATTTCAACAATTTTGAGAGGGATTTGAAAAGTTTCAATGGGAATGGGAAGAATTGGGACAAAAATTGGAAAATTTTTAAGGGACTTTGAAAAAATTTCAACTGGAATTTTAGCAATTTTTTGACGTGAAATTGTAAACATGTGGCCATGGATTTTGAAAATTCTAGAGAGAATTTTAAAAGCTTTAACAGAATTTCAACAATTTTGAGAGGGATTTGAAAAGTTTCAATGGGAATGGGAAGAATTGGGACAAAAATTGGAAAATTTTTAAGGGACTTTGAAAAAATTTCAACTGGAATTTTAGCCATTTTTTGACGTGAAATTGTAAAGATGTGGACATGGATTTTGAAAATTCTAGAGAGAATTTTAAAAGCTTCAACAGAATTTCAACAATTTTGAGAGGGATTTGAAAAGTTTTCAATGGGAATGGGAAGAATTGGGACAAAAATTGGAAAATTTTTAAGGGACTTTGAAAAAATTTCAACTGGAATTTTAGCAATTTTTTGACGTGAAATTGTAAACATGTGGCCATGGATTTTGAAAATTCTAGAGAGAATTTTAAAAGCTTCAAGAGAATTTCAACAATTTTGAGAGGGATTTGAAAAGTTTCAATGGGAATGGGAAGAATTGGGACAAAAATTGGAAAATTTTTAAGGGACTTTGAAAAAATTTCAACTGGAATTTTAGCCATTTTTTGACGTGAAATTGTAAACATGTGGACATGGATTTTGAAAATTCTAGAGAGAATTTTAAAAGCTTCAAGAGAATTTCAACAATTTTGAGAGGGATTTGAAAAGTTTCAATGGGAATGGGAAGAATTGGGACAGAAATTGGAAAATTTTTAAGGGACTTTGAAAAAATTTCAACTGGAATTTTAGCAATTTTTTGACGTGAAATTGTAAACATGTGGCCATGGATTTTGAAAATTCTAGAGAGAATTTTAAAAGCTTCAACAGAATTTCAACAATTTTGAGAGGGATTTGAAAAGTTTCAATGGGAATGGGAAGAATTGGGACAAAAATTGGAAATTTTTAAGGGACTTTGAAAAAATTTCAACTGGAATTTTAGCCATTTTTTGACGTGAAATTGTAAACATGTGGACATGGATTTTGAAAATTCTAGAGAGAATTTTAAAAGCTTCAACAGAATTTCAACAATTTTGAGAGGGATTTGAAAAGTTTCAATGGGAATGGGAAGAATTGGGACAAAAATTGGAAAATTTTGAAGGGACTTTGAAAAAATTTCAACTGGAATTTTAGCCATTTTTTTATGTGAAATTGTAAACATGTGGCCATGGATTTTGAAAATTCTAGAGAGAATTTTAAAAGCTTCAAGAGAATTTCAACAATTTTGAGAGGGATTTGAAAAGTTTCAATGGGAATGGGAAGAATTGGGACAAAAATTGGAAAATTTTTAAGGGACTTTGAAAAAATTTCAACTGGAATTTTAGCAATTATTTTATGTGAAATTGTAAACATGTGGCCATGGATTTTAAAATTCTAGAGAGAATTTTAAAAGCTTCAAGAGAATTTCAACAATTTTGAGAGGGATTTGAAAAGTTTCAATGGGAATGGGAAGAATCGGGACAAAAATTGGAAAATTTTTAAGGGACTTTGAAAAAATTTCAACTGGAATTTTAGCCATTTTTTTTATGTGAAATTGTAAACATGTGGCCATGGATTTTGAAAATTCTAGAGAGAATTTTAAAAGCTTCAAGAGAATTTCAACAATTTTGAGAGGGATTTGAAAAGTTTCAATGGGAATGGGAAGAATTGGGACAAAAATTGGAAAATTTTGAAGGGACTTTGAAAAAATTTCAACTGGAATTTTAGCCATATTTTGACGTGAAATTGTAAACATGTGGCCATGGATTTTGAAAATTCTAGAGAGATTTTTAAAAGCTTCAAGAGAATTTCAACAATTTTGAGAGGGATTTGAAAAGTTTCAATGGGAATGGGAAGAATTGGGACAAAAATTGGAAAATTTTTAAGGGACTTTGAAAAAATTTCAACTGGAATTTTAGCAATTATTTTATGTGAAATTGTAAACATATGGACATGGATTTTAAAATTCTAGAGAGAATTTTAAAAGCTTCAAGAGAATTTCAACAATTTTGAGAGGGATTTGAAAAGTTTCAATGGGAATGGGAAGAATTGGGACAAAAATTGGAAAATTTTTAAGGGACTTTGAAAAAATTTCAACTGGAATTTTAGCCATTTTTTTATGTGAAATTGTAAACATGTGGACATGGATTTTGAAAATTCTAGAGAGAATTTTAAAAGCTTCAAGAGAATTTCAACAATTTTGAGAGGGATTTGAAAAGTTTCAATGGGAATGGGAAGAATTGGGACAAAAATTGGAAAATTTTGAAGGGACTTTGAAAAAATTTCAACTGGAATTTTAGCCATATTTTGACGTGAAATTGTAAACATGTGGCCATGGATTTTGAAAATTCTAGAGAGATTTTTAAAAGCTTCAACAGAATTTCAACAATTTTGAGAGGGATTTGAAAAGTTTCAATGGGAATGGGAAGAATTGGGACAAAAATTGGAAAATTTTTAAGGGACTTTGAAAAAATTTCAACTGGAATTTTAGCCATTTTTTGACGTGAAATTGTAAACATGTGGACATGGATTTTGAAAATTCTAGAGAGAATTTTAAAAGCTTCAACAGAATTTCAACAATTTTGAGAGGGATTTGAAAAGTTTCAATGGGAATGGGAAGAATTGGGACAAAAATTGGAAAATTTTGAAGGGACTTTGAAAAAATTTCAACTGGAATTTTAGCAATTATTTTATGTGAAATTGTAAACATGTGGCCATGGATTTTAAAATTCTAGAGAGAATTTTAAAAGCTTCAAGAGAATTTCAACAATTTTGAGAGGGATTTGAAAAGTTTCAATGGGAATGGGAAGAATCGGGACAAAAATTGGAAAATTTTTAAGGGACTTTGAAAAAATTTCAACTGGAATTTTAGCCATTTTTTTTATGTGAAATTGTAAACATGTGGCCATGGATTTTGAAAATTCTAGAGAGAATTTTAAAAGCTTCAAGAGAATTTCAACAATTTTGAGAGGGATTTGAAAAGTTTCAATGGGAATGGGAAGAATTGGGACAAAAATTGGAAAATTTTTAAGGGACTTTGAAAAAATTTCAACTGGAATTTTAGCCATTTTTTGACGTGAAATTGTAAACATGTGGCCATGGATTTTGAAAATTCTAGAGAGAATTTTAAAAGCTTCAAGAGAATTTCAACAATTTTGAGAGGGATTTGAAAAGTTTCAATGGGAATGGGAAGAATTGGGACAAAAATTGGAAAATTTTTAAGGGACTTTGAAAAAATTTCAACTGGAATTTTAGCAATTATTTTATGTGAAATTGTAAACATATGGACATGGATTTTAAAATTCTAGAGAGAATTTTAAAAGCTTCAAG
The DNA here is from genome assembly GCF_964273445.1 of Streptopelia decaocto. NCBI lineage: Eukaryota > Metazoa > Chordata > Aves > Columbiformes > Columbidae > Streptopelia > Streptopelia decaocto. Next base: position 32,217 of record NW_028115093.1, read on the forward strand.
AGAATTTCAACAATTTTGAGAGGGATTTGAAAAGTTTCAATGGGAATGGGAAGAATTGGGACAAAAATTGGAAAATTTTTAAGGGACTTTGAAAAAATTTCAACTGGAATTTTAGCCATTTTTTTATGTGAAATTGTAAACATGTGGACATGGATTTTGAAAATTCTAGAGAGAATTTTAAAAGCTTCAAGAGAATTTCAACAATTTTGAGAGGGATTTGAAAAGTTTCAATGGGAATGGGAAGAATTGGGACAAAAATTGGAAAATTTTGAAGGGACTTTGAAAAAATTTCAACTGGAATTTTAGCCATATTTTGACGTGAAATTGTAAACATGTGGCCATGGATTTTGAAAATTCTAGAGAGATTTTTAAAAGCTTCAACAGAATTTCAACAATTTTGAGAGGGATTTGAAAAGTTTCAATGGGAATGGGAAGAATTGGGACAAAAATTGGAAAATTTTTAAGGGACTTTGAAAAAATTTCAACTGGAATTTTAGCCATTTTTTGACGTGAAATTGTAAACATGTGGACATGGATTTTGAAAATTCTAGAGAGAATTTTAAAAGCTTCAACAGAATTTCAACACTTTTGAGAGGGATTTGAAAAGTTTCAATGGGAATGGGAAGAATTGGGACAAAAATTGGAAAATTTTGAAGGGACTTTGAAAAAATTTCAACTGGAATTTCAGCAATTTTTTGACGTGAAATTGTAAACATGTGGCCATGGATTTTGAAAATTCTAGAGAGAATTTTAAAAGCTTCAAGAGAATTTCAACAATTTTGAGAGGGATTTGAAAAGTTTCAATGGGAATGGGAAGAATTGGGACAAAAATTGGAAAATTTTTAAGGGACTTTGAAAAAATTTCAACTGGAATTTTAGCCATTTTTTGACGTGAAATTGTAAACATGTGGCCATGGATTTTGAAAATTCTAGAGAGAATTTTAAAAGCTTCAAGAGAATTTCAACAATTTTGAGAGGGATTTGAAAAGTTTCAATGGGAATGGGAAGAATTGGGACAAAAATTGGAAAATTTTTAAGGGACTTTGAAAAAATTTCAACTGGAATTTTAGCAATTATTTTATGTGAAATTGTAAACATGTGGCCATGGATTTTGAAAATTCTAGAGAGAATTTTAAAAGCTTCAAGAGAATTTCAACAATTTTGAGAGGGATTTGAAAAGTTTCAATGGGAATGGGAAGAATTGGGACAAAAATTGGAAAATTTTTAAGGGACTTGGAAAAAATTTCAACTGGAATTTTAGCAATTTTTTATGTGAAATTGTAAACATGTGGCCATGGATTTTGAAAATTCTAGAGAGAATTTTAAAAGCTTCAAGAGAATTTCAACAATTTTGAGAGGGATTTGAAAAGTTTCAATGGGAATGGGAAGAATTGGGACAAAAATTGGAAAATTTTTAAGGGACTTTGAAAAAATTTCAACTGGAATTTTAGCCATTTTTTTATGTGAAATTGTAAACATGTGGCCATGGATTTTGAAAATTCTAGAGAGAATTTTAAAAGCTTCAAGAGAATTTCAACAATTTTGAGAGGGATTTGAAAAGTTTCAATGGGAATGGGAAGAATTGGGACAAAAATTGGAAAATTTTTAAGGGACTTTGAAAAAATTTCAACTGGAATTTTAGCAATTATTTTATGTGAAATTGTAAACATATGGACATGGATTTTAAAATTCTAGAGAGAATTTTAAAAGCTTCAAGAGAATTTCAACAATTTTGAGAGGGATTTGAAAAGTTTCAATGGGAATGGGAAGAATTGGGACAAAAATTGGAAAATTTTTAAGGGACTTTGAAAAAATTTCAACTGGAATTTTAGCCATTTTTTTATGTGAAATTGTAAACATGTGGACATGGATTTTGAAAATTCTAGAGAGAATTTTAAAAGCTTCAAGAGAATTTCAACAATTTTGAGAGGGATTTGAAAAGTTTCAATGGGAATGGGAAGAATTGGGACAAAAATTGGAAAATTTTGAAGGGACTTTGAAAAAATTTCAACTGGAATTTTAGCCATATTTTGACGTGAAATTGTAAACATGTGGCCATGGATTTTGAAAATTCTAGAGAGATTTTTAAAAGCTTCAACAGAATTTCAACAATTTTGAGAGGGATTTGAAAAGTTTCAATGGGAATGGGAAGAATTGGGACAAAAATTGGAAAATTTTTAAGGGACTTTGAAAAAATTTCAACTGGAATTTTAGCCATTTTTTGACGTGAAATTGTAAACATGTGGACATGGATTTTGAAAATTCTAGAGAGAATTTTAAAAGCTTCAACAGAATTTCAACAATTTTGAGAGGGATTTGAAAAGTTTCAATGGGAATGGGAAGAATTGGGACAAAAATTGGAAAATTTTGAAGGGACTTTGAAAAAATTTCAACTGGAATTTTAGCAATTATTTTATGTGAAATTGTAAACATGTGGCCATGGATTTTAAAATTCTAGAGAGAATTTTAAAAGCTTCAAGAGAATTTCAACAATTTTGAGAGGGATTTGAAAAGTTTCAATGGGAATGGGAAGAATCGGGACAAAAATTGGAAAATTTTTAAGGGACTTTGAAAAAATTTCAACTGGAATTTTAGCCATTTTTTTTATGTGAAATTGTAAACATGTGGCCATGGATTTTGAAAATTCTAGAGAGAATTTTAAAAGCTTCAAGAGAATTTCAACAATTTTGAGAGGGATTTGAAAAGTTTCAATGGGAATGGGAAGAATTGGGACAAAAATTGGAAAATTTTTAAGGGACTTTGAAAAAATTTCAACTGGAATTTTAGCCATTTTTTGACGTGAAATTGTAAACATGTGGCCATGGATTTTGAAAATTCTAGAGAGAATTTTAAAAGCTTCAAGAGAATTTCAACAATTTTGAGAGGGATTTGAAAAGTTTCAATGGGAATGGGAAGAATTGGGACAAAAATTGGAAAATTTTTAAGGGACTTTGAAAAAATTTCAACTGGAATTTTAGCAATTATTTTATGTGAAATTGTAAACATATGGACATGGATTTTAAAATTCTAGAGAGAATTTTAAAAGCTTCAAGAGAATTTCAACAATTTTGAGAGGGATTTGAAAAGTTTCAATGGGAATGGGAAGAATTGGGACAAAAATTGGAAAATTTTTAAGGGACTTTGAAAAAATTTCAACTGGAATTTTAGCCATTTTTTTATGTGAAATTGTAAACATGTGGACATGGATTTTGAAAATTCTAGAGAGAATTTTAAAAGCTTCAAGAGAATTTCAACAATTTTGAGAGGGATTTGAAAAGTTTCAATGGGAATGGGAAGAATTGGGACAAAAATTGGAAAATTTTGAAGGGACTTTGAAAAAATTTCAACTGGAATTTTAGCCATATTTTGACGTGAAATTGTAAACATGTGGCCATGGATTTTGAAAATTCTAGAGAGATTTTTAAAAGCTTCAACAGAATTTCAACAATTTTGAGAGGGATTTGAAAAGTTTCAATGGGAATGGGAAGAATTGGGACAAAAATTGGAAAATTTTTAAGGGACTTTGAAAAAATTTCAACTGGAATTTTAGCCATTTTTTGACGTGAAATTGTAAACATGTGGACATGGATTTTGAAAATTCTAGAGAGAATTTTAAAAGCTTCAACAGAATTTCAACACTTTTGAGAGGGATTTGAAAAGTTTCAATGGGAATGGGAAGAATTGGGACAAAAATTGGAAAATTTTTAAGGGACTTTGAAAAAATTTCAACTGGAATTTCAGCAATTTTTTGACGTGAAATTGTAAACATGTGGCCATGGATTTTGAAAATTCTAGAGAGAATTTTAAAAGCTTCAAGAGAATTTCAACAATTTTGAGAGGGATTTGAAAAGTTTCAATGGGAATGGGAAGAATTGGGACAAAAATTGGAAAATTTTTAAGGGACTTTGAAAAAATTTCAACTGGAATTTTAGCCATTTTTTGACGTGAAATTGTAAACATGTGGCCATGGATTTTGAAAATTCTAGAGAGAATTTTAAAAGCTTCAAGAGAATTTCAACAATTTTGAGAGGGATTTGAAAAGTTTCAATGGGAATGGGAAGAATTGGGACAAAAATTGGAAAATTTTTAAGGGACTTTGAAAAAATTTCAACTGGAATTTTAGCAATTATTTTATGTGAAATTGTAAACATGTGGCCATGGATTTTGAAAATTCTAGAGAGAATTTTAAAAGCTTCAAGAGAATTTCAACAATTTTGAGAGGGATTTGAAAAGTTTCAATGGGAATGGGAAGAATTGGGACAAAAATTGGAAAATTTTTAAGGGACTTGGAAAAAATTTCAACTGGAATTTTAGCAATTTTTTATGTGAAATTGTAAACATGTGGCCATGGATTTTGAAAATTCTAGAGAGAATTTTAAAAGCTTCAAGAGAATTTCAACAATTTTGAGAGGGATTTGAAAAGTTTCAATGGGAATGGGAAGAATTGGGACAAAAATTGGAAAATTTTTAAGGGACTTTGAAAAAATTTCAACTGGAATTTTAGCCATTTTTTTATGTGAAATTGTAAACATGTGGCCATGGATTTTGAAAATTCTAGAGAGAATTTTAAAAGCTTCAAGAGAATTTCAACAATTTTGAGAGGGATTTGAAAAGTTTCAATGGGAATGGGAAGAATTGGGACAAAAATTGGAAAATTTTTAAGGGACTTTGAAAAAATTTCAACTGGAATTTTAGCCATTTTTTAATGTGAAATTGTAAACATGTGGACATGGATTTTGAAAATTCTAGAGAGAATTTTAAAAGCTTCAACAGAATTTCAACAATTTTGAGAGGGATTTGAAAAGTTTCAATGGGAATGGGAAGAATTGGGACAAAAATTGGAAAATTTTGAAGGGACTTTGAAAAAATTTCAACTGGAATTTTAGCCATATTTTGACGTGAAATTGTAAACATGTGGCCATGGATTTTGAAAATTCTAGAGAGATTTTTAAAAGCTTCAACAGAATTTCAACAATTTTGAGAGGGATTTGAAAAGTTTCAATGGGAATGGGAAGAATTGGGACAAAAATTGGAAAATTTTTAAGGGACTTTGAAAAAATTTCAACTGGAATTTTAGCCATTTTTTGACGTGAAATTGTAAACATGTGGACATGGATTTTGAAAATTCTAGAGAGAATTTTAAAAGCTTCAACAGAATTTCAACACTTTTGAGAGGGATTTGAAAAGTTTCAATGGGAATGGGAAGAATTGGGACAAAAATTGGAAAATTTTTAAGGGACTTTGAAAAAATTTCAACTGGAATTTCAGCAATTTTTTGACGTGAAATTGTAAACATGTGGCCATGGATTTTGAAAATTCTAGAGAGAATTTTAAAAGCTTCAAGAGAATTTCAACAATTTTGAGAGGGATTTGAAAAGTTTCAATGGGAATGGGAAGAATTGGGACAAAAATTGGAAAATTTTTAAGGGACTTTGAAAAAATTTCAACTGGAATTTTAGCCATTTTTTGACGTGAAATTGTAAACATGTGGCCATGGATTTTGAAAATTCTAGAGAGAATTTTAAAAGCTTCAAGAGAATTTCAACAATTTTGAGAGGGATTTGAAAAGTTTCAATGGGAATGGGAAGAATTGGGACAAAAATTGGAAAATTTTTAAGGGACTTTGAAAAAATTTCAACTGGAATTTTAGCAATTATTTTATGTGAAATTGTAAACATGTGGACATGGATTTTAAAATTCTAGAGAGAATTTTAAAAGCTTCAAGAGAATTTCAACAATTTTGAGAGGGATTTGAAAAGTTTCAATGGGAATGGGAAGAATTGGGACAAAAATTGGAAAATTTTTAAGGGACTTGGAAAAAATTTCAACTGGAATTTTAGCAATTTTTTATGTGAAATTGTAAACATGTGGCCATGGATTTTGAAAATTCTAGAGAGAATTTTAAAAGCTTCAAGAGAATTTCAACAATTTTGAGAGGGATTTGAAAAGTTTCAATGGGAATGGGAAGAATTGGGACAAAAATTGGAAAATTTTTAAGGGACTTTGAAAAAATTTCAACTGGAATTTTAGCCATTTTTTTATGTGAAATTGTAAACATGTGGCCATGGATTTTGAAAATTCTAGAGAGAATTTTAAAAGCTTCAAGAGAATTTCAACAATTTTGAGAGGGATTTGAAAAGTTTCAATGGGAATGGGAAGAATTGGGACAAAAATTGGAAAATTTTTAAGGGACTTTGAAAAAATTTCAACTGGAATTTTAGCCATTTTTTAATGTGAAATTGTAAACATGTGGCCATGGATTTTGAAAATTCTAGAGAGAATTTTAAAAGCTTCAAGAGAATTTCAACAATTTTGAGAGGGATTTGAAAAGTTTCAATGGGAATGGGAAGAATTGGGACAAAAATTGGAAAATTTTTCAGGGACTTTGAAAAAATTTCAACTGGAATTTTAGCCATTTTTTTATGTGAAATTGTAAACATGTGGCCATGGATTTTGAAAATTCTAGAGAGAATTTTAAAAGCTTCAAGAAAATTTCAACAATTTTGAGAGGGATTTGAAAAGTTTCAATGGGAATGGGAAGAATTGGGACAAAAATTGGAAAATTTTTAAGGGACTTTGAAAAAATTTCAACTGGAATTTTAGCATCTTTTTGACGTGAAATTGTAAACATGTGGCCATGGATTTTGAAAATTCTAGAGAGAATTTTAAAAGCTTCAACAGAATTTCAACAATTTTGAGAGGGATTTGAAAAGTTTCAATGGGAATGGGAAGAATTGGGACAAAAATTGGAAAATTTTTAAGGGACTTTGAAAAAATTTCAACTGGAATTTTAGCAATTTTTTGACGTGAAATTGTAAACACGTGGCCATGGATTTTGAAAATTCTAGAGAGAATTTTAAAAGCTTCAACAGAATTTCAACAATTTTGAGAGGGATTTGAAAAGTTTCAATGGGAATGGGAAGAATTGGGACAAAAATTGGAAAATTTTTAAGGGACTTTGAAAAAATTTCAACTGGAATTTTAGCCATTTTGACGTGAAATTGTAAACATGTGGCCATGGATTTTGAAAATTCTAGAGAGAATTTTAAAAGCTTCAATAGAATTTCAACAATTTTGAGAGGGATTTGAAAAGTTTCAATGGGAATGGGAAGAATTGGGACAAAAATTGGAAAATTTTTAAGGGACTTTGAAAAAATTTCAACTGGAATTTTAGCAATTTTTTGACGTGAAATTGTAAACATGTGGCCATGGATTTTGAAAATTCTAGAGAGAATTTTAAAAGCTTCAAGAGAATTTCAACAATTTTGAGAGGGATTTGAAAAGTTTCAATGGGAATGGGAAGAATTGGGACAAAAATTGGAAAATTTTGAAGGGACTTTGAAAAAATTTCAACTGGAATTTTAGCCATTTTTTTATGTGAAATTGTAAACATGTGGCCATTGATTTTGAAAATTCTAGAGAGAATTTTAAAAGCTTCAAGAGAATTTCAACAATTTTGAGAGGGATTTGAAAAGTTTCAATGGGAATGGGAAGAATTGGGACAAAAATTGGAAAATTTTGAAGGGACTTTGAAAAAATTTCAACTGGAATTTTAGCCATTTTTTTATGTGAAATTGTAAACATGTGGCCATGGATTTTGAAAATTCTAGAGAGAATTTTAAAAGCTTCAACAGAATTTCAACAATTTTGAGAGGGATTTGAAAAGTTTCAATGGGAATGGGAAGAATTGGGACAAAAATTGGAAAATTTTTAAGGGACTTTGAAAAAATTTCAACTGGAATTTTAGCCATTTTTTAATGTGAAATTGTAAACATGTGGACATGGATTTTGAAAATTCTAGAGAGAATTTTAAAAGCTTCAAGAGAATTTCAACAATTTTGAGAGGGATTTGAAAAGTTTCAATGGGAATGGGAAGAATTGGGACAAAAATTGGAAAATTTTGAAGGGACTTTGAAAAAATTTCAACTGGAATTTTAGCCATATTTTGACGTGAAATTGTAAACATGTGGCCATGGATTTTGAAAATTCTAGAGAGAATTTTAAAAGCTTCAAGAAAATTTCAACAATTTTGAGAGGGATTTGAAAAGTTTCAATGGGAATGGGAAGAATTGGGACAAAAATTGGAAAATTTTTAAGGGACTTGGAAAAAATTTCAACTGGAATTTTAGCATCTTTTTGACGTGAAATTGTAAACATGTGGCCATGGATTTTGAAAATTCTAGAGAGAATTTTAAAAGCTTCAAGAGAATTTCAACAATTTTGAGAGGGATTTGAAAAGTTTCAATGGGAATGGGAAGAATTGGGACAAAAATTGGAAAATTTTTCAGGGACTTTGAAAAAATTTCAACTGGAATTTTAGCCATTTTTTGACGTGAAATTGTAAACACGTGGCCATGGATTTTGAAAATTCTAGAGAGAATTTTAAAAGCTTCAAGAGAATTTCAACAATTTTGAGAGGGATTTGAAAAGTTTCAATGGGGATGGGAAGAATTGGGACAAAAATTGGAAAATTTTTAAGGGACTTTGAAAAAATTTCAACTGGAATTTTAGCCATTTTTTTATGTGAAATTGTAAACATGTGGCCATGGATTTTGAAAATTCTAGAGAGAATTTTAAAAGCTTCAAGAAAATTTCAACAATTTTGAGAGGGATTTGAAAAGTTTCAATGGGAATGGGAAGAATTGGGACAAAAATTGGAAAATTTTTAAGGGACTTTGAAAAAATTTCAACTGGAATTTTAGCCATTTTTTGACGTGAAATTGTAAACATGTGGACATGGATTTTGAAAATTCTAGAGAGAATTTTAAAAGCTTCAAGAGAATTTCAACAATTTTGAGAGGGATTTGAAAAGTTTCAATGGGAATGGGAAGAATTGGGACAAAAATTGGAAAATTTTGAAGGGACTTTGAAAAAATTTCAACTGGAATTTTAGCAATTATTTTATGTGAAATTGTAAACATGTGGCCATGGATTTTAAAATCCTAGAGAGAATTTTAAAAGCTTCAAGAGAATTTCAACAATTTTGAGAGGGATTTGAAAAGTTTCAATGGGAATGGGAAGAATTGGGACAGAAATTGGAAAATTTTTAAGGGACTTTGAAAAAATTTCAACTGGAATTTTAGCAATTTTTTTATGTGAAATTGTAAACATGTGGCCATGGATTTTGAAAATTCTAGAGAGAATTTTAAAAGCTTCAAGAGAATTTCAACAATTTTGAGAGGGATTTGAAAAGTTTCAATGGGAATGGGAAGAATTGGGACAAAAATTGGAAAATTTTTCAGGGACTTTGAAAAAATTTCAACTGGAATTTTAGCCATATTTTGACGTGAAATTGTAAACATGTGGCCATGGATTTTGAAAATTCTAGAGAGAATTTTAAAAGCTTCAAGAGAATTTCAACAATTTTGAGAGGGATTTGAAAAGTTTCAATGGGAATGGGAAGAATTGGGACAAAAATTGGAAAATTTTGAAGGGACTTGGAAAAAATTTCAACTGGAATTTTAGCCATTTTTTGACGTGAAATTGTAAACATGTGGCCATTGATTTTGAAAATTCTAGAGAGATTTTAAAAGCTTCAACAGAATTTCAACAATTTTGAGAGGGATTTGAAAAGTTTCAATGGGAATGGGAAGAATTGGGACAAAAATTGGAAAATTTTTAAGGGACTTTGAAAAAATTTCAACTGGAATTTTAGCCATTTTTTGACGTGAAATTGTAAACATGTGGACATGGATTTTGAAAATTCTAGAGAGAATTTTAAAAGCTTCAAGAGAATTTCAACAATTTTGAGAGGGATTTGAAAAGTTTCAATGGGAATGGGAAGAATTGGGACAAAAATTGGAAAATTTTGAAGGGACTTTGAAAAAATTTCAACTGGAATTTTAGCAATTATTTTATGTGAAATTGTAAACATGTGGCCATGGATTTTAAAATTCTAGAGAGAATTTTAAAAGCTTCAAGAGAATTTCAACAATTTTGAGAGGGATTTGAAAAGTTTCAATGGGAATGGGAAGAATTGGGACAAAAATTGGAAAATTTTTAAGGGACTTTGAAAAAATTTCAACTGGAATTTTAGCCATTTTTTTATGTGAAATTGTAAACATGTGGCCATGGATTTTGAAAATTCTAGAGAGAATTTTAAAAGCTTCAAGAGAATTTCAACAATTTTGAGAGGGATTTGAAAAGTTTCAATGGGAATGGGAAGAATTGGGACAAAAATTGGAAAATTTTGAAGGGACTTTGAAAAAATTTCAACTGGAATTTTAGCCATATTTTGACGTGAAATTGTAAACATGTGGCCATGGATTTTGAAAATTCTAGAGAGATTTTTAAAAGCTTCAACAGAATTTCAACAATTTTGAGAGGGATTTGAAAAGTTTCAATGGGAATGGGAAGAATTGGGACAAAAATTGGAAAATTTTGAAGGGACTTTGAAAAAATTTCAACTGGAATTTTAGCCATTTTTTTATGTGAAATTGTAAACATGTGGCCATTGATTTTGAAAATTCTAGAGAGAATTTTAAAAGCTTCAAGAGAATTTCAACAATTTTGAGAGGGATTTGAAAAGTTTCAATGGGAATGGGAAGAATTGGGACAAAAATTGGAAAATTTTTAAGGGACTTTGAAAAAATTTCAACTGGAATTTTAGCCATTTTTTGACGTGAAATTGTAAACATGTGGACATGGATTTTGAAAATCTAGAGAGAATTTTAAAAGCTTCAAGAGAATTTCAACAATTTTGAGAGGGATTTGAAAAGTTTCAATGGGAATGGGAAGAATTGGGACAAAAATTGGAAAATTTTTAAGGGACTTTGAAAAAATTTCAACTGGAATTTTAGCAATTTTTTGACGTGAAATTGTAAACATGTGGCCATGGATTTTGAAAATTCTAGAGAGAATTTTAAAAGCTTCAAGAGAATTTCAACAATTTTGAGAGGGATTTGAAAAGTTTCAATGGGAATGGGAAGAATTGGGACAAAAATTGGAAAATTTTTAAGGGACTTTGAAAAAATTTCAACTGGAATTTTAGCAATTTTTTGACGTGAAATTGTAAACATGTGGACATGGATTTTGAAAACTCTAGAGAGAATTTTAAAAGCTTCAAGAGAATTTCAACAATTTTGAGAGGGATTTGAAAAGTTTCAATGGGAATGGGAAGAATTGGGACAAAAATTGGAAAATTTTTAAGGGACTTTGAAAAAATTTCAACTGGAATTTTAGCCATTTTTTTATGTGAAATTGTAAACATGTGGCCATGGATTTTGAAAATTCTAGAGAGAATTTTAAAAGCTTCAAGAGAATTTCAACAATTTTGAGAGGGATTTGAAAAGTTTCAATGGGAATGGGAAGAATTGGGACAAAAATTGGAAAATTTTGAAGGGACTTTGAAAAAATTTCAACTGGAATTTTAGCCATATTTTGACGTGAAATTGTAAACATGTGGCCATGGATTTTGAAAATTCTAGAGAGATTTTTAAAAGCTTCAACAGAATTTCAACAATTTTGAGAGGGATTTGAAAAGTTTCAATGGGAATGGGAAGAATTGGGACAAAAATTGGAAAATTTTGAAGGGACTTTGAAAAAATTTCAACTGGAATTTTAGCCATTTTTTTATGTGAAATTGTAAAACATGTGGCCATTGATTTTGAAAATTCTAGAGAGAATTTTAAAAGCTTCAAGAGAATTTCAACAATTTTGAGAGGGATTTGAAAAGTTTCAATGGGAATGGGAAGAATTGGGACAAAAATTGGAAAATTTTTAAGGGACTTTGAAAAAATTTCAACTGGAATTTTAGCCATTTTTTGACGTGAAATTGTAAACATGTGGACATGGATTTTGAAAATCTAGAGAGAATTTTAAAAGCTTCAAGAGAATTTCAACAATTTTGAGAGGGATTTGAAAAGTTTCAATGGGAATGGGAAGAATTGGGACAAAAATTGGAAAATTTTTAAGGGACTTTGAAAAAATTTCAACTGGAATTTTAGCAATTTTTTGACGTGAAATTGTAAACATGTGGCCATGGATTTTGAAAATTCTAGAGAGAATTTTAAAAGCTTCAAGAGAATTTCAACAATTTTGAGAGGGATTTGAAAAGTTTCAATGGGAATGGGAAGAATTGGGACAAAAATTGGAAAATTTTTAAGGGACTTTGAAAAAATTTCAACTGGAATTTTAGCAATTTTTTGACGTGAAATTGTAAACATGTGGACATGGATTTTGAAAACTCTAGAGAGAATTTTAAAAGCTTCAAGAGAATTTCAACAATTTTGAGAGGGATTTCAATGGGAATGGGAAGAATTGGGACAAAAATTGGAAAATTTTTAAGGGACTTTGAAAAAATTTCAACTGGAATTTTAGCCATTTTTTTATGTGAAATTGTAAACATGTGGCCATGGATTTTGAAAATTCTAGAGAGAATTTTAAAAGCTTCAAGAGAATTTCAACAATTTTGAGAGGGATTTGAAAAGTTTCAATGGGAATGGGAAGAATTGGGACAAAAATTGGAAAATTTTGAAGGGACTTTGAAAAAATTTCAACTGGAATTTTAGCCATTTTTTTATGTGAAATTGTAAACATGTGGACATGGATTTTGAAAATTCTAGAGAGAATTTTAAAAGCTTCAAGAGAATTTCAACAATTTGGAGAGGGATTTGAAAAGTTTCAATGGAATGGGAAGAATTGGGACAAAAATTGGAAAATTTTTAAGGGACTTTGAAAAATTTCACTGGAATTTTAGCCATTTTTTTATGTGAAATTGTAAACATGTGGCCATGGATTTTGAAAATTCTAGAGAGAATTTTAAAAGCTTCAAGAAAATTTCAACAATTTTGAGAGGGATTTGAAAAGTTTCAATGGGAATGGGAAGAATTGGGACAAAAATTGGAAAATTTTTAAGGGACTTGGAAAAAATTTCAACTGGAATTTTAGCATCTTTTTGACGTGAAATTGTAAACATGTGGCCATGGATTTTGAAAATTCTAGAGAGAATTTTAAAAGCTTCAACAGAATTTCAACAATTTTGAGAGGGATTTGAAAGTTTCAATGGGAATGGGAAGAATTGGGACAAAAATTGGAAAATTTTGAAGGGACTTTGAAAAAATTTCAACTGGAATTTTAGCAATTTTTTGACGTGAAATTGTAAACACGTGGCCATGGATTTTGAAAATTCTAGAGAGAATTTTAAAAGCTTCAAGAGAATTTCAAACAATTTTGAGAGGGATTTGAAAAGTTTCAATGGGAATGGCAAGAATTGGGACAAAAATTGGAAAATTTTTAAGGGACTTTGAAAAATTTCAACTGGAATTTTAGCCATTTTGACGTGAAATTGTAAACATGTGGCCATGGATTTTGAAAATTCTAGAGAGAATTTTAAAAGCTTCAATAGAATTTCAAACAATTTTGAGAGGGATTTGAAAAGTTTCAATGGGAATGGGAAGAATTGGGACAAAAATTGGAAAATTTTTAAGGGACTTTGGAAAAAATTTCAACTGGAATTTTAGCAATTTTTGACGTGAAATTGTAAACATGTGGCCATGGGATTTTGAAAATTCTAGAGAGAATTTTAAAAGCTTCAAGAGAATTTCAACAATTTTGAGAGGGATTTGAAAAGTTTCAATGGGAATGGGAAGAATTGGGACAAAAATTGGAAAATTTTGAAGGGACGTTGAAAAAATTTCAACTGGAATTTTAGCCATTTTTTTATGTGAAATTGTAAACATGTGGCCATTGATTTTGAAAATTCTAGAGAGAATTTTAAAAGCTTCAAGAAAATTTCAACAATTTTGAGAGGGATTTGAAAAGTTTCAATGGGAATGGGAAGAATTGGGACAAAAATTGGAAAATTTTTAAGGACTTTGAAAAAATTTCAACTGGAATTTTAGCCATTTTTTGACGTGAAATTGTAAACATGTGGCCATTGATTTTGAAAATTCTAGAGAGATTTTTAAAAGCTTCAACAGAATTTCAACAATTTTGAGAGGGATTTGAAAAGTTTCAATGGGAATGGGAAGAATTGGGACAAAAATTGGAAAATTTTTAAGGGACTTTGAAAAAATTTCAACTGGAATTTTAGCCATTTTTTGACGTGAAATTGTAAACATGTGGCCATGGATTTTGAAAATTCTAGAGAGAATTTTAAAAGCTTCAAGAGAATTTCAACAATTTGAGAGGGATTTGAAAAGTTTCAATGGGAATGGGAAGAATTGGGACAAAAATTGGAAAATTTTGAAGGGACTTTGAAAAAATTTCAACTGGAATTTTAGCCATTTTTTGACGTGAAATTGTAAACATGTGGCCATGGATTTTGAAAATTCTAGAGAGAATTTTAAAAGCTTCAACAGAATTTCAACAATTTTGAGAGGGATTTGAAAAGTTTCAATGGGAATGGGAAGAATTGGGACAAAAATTGGAAAATTTTTAAGGGACTTTGAAAAAATTTCAACTGGAATTTTAGCATCTTTTTGACGTGAAATTGTAAACATGTGGCCATGGATTTTGAAAATTCTAGAGAGAATTTTAAAAGCTTCAACAGAATTTCAACAATTTTGAGAGGGATTTGAAAAGTTTCAATGGGAATGGGAAGAATTGGGACAAAAATTGGAAATTTTTAAGGGACTTTGAAAAATTTCAACTGGAATTTTAGCAATTTTTTGACGTGAAATTGTAAACACGTGGCCATGGATTTTGAAAATTCTAGAGAGAATTTTAAAAGCTTCAACAGAATTTCAACAATTTTGAGAGGGATTTGAAAAGTTTCAATGGGAATGGGAAGAATTGGGACAAAAATTGGAAAATTTTTAAGGGACTTTGAAAAAATTTCAACTGGAATTTTAGCCATTTTGACGTGAAATTGTAAACATGTGGCCATGGATTTTGAAAATTCTAGAGAGAATTTTAAAAGCTTCAATAGAATTTCAACAATTTTGAGGGGATTTGAAAAGTTTCAATGGGAATGGGAAGAATTGGGACAAAAATTGGAAAATTTTTTAAGGGACTTTGAAAAAATTTCAACTGGAATTTTAGCAATTTTTTGACGTGAAATTGTAAACATGTGGCCATGGATTTTGAAAATTCTAGAGAGAATTTTAAAAGCTTCAAGAGAATTTCAACAATTTTGAGAGGGATTTGAAAAGTTTCAATGGGAATGGGAAGAATTGGGACAAAAATTGGAAAATTTTTCAGGGACTTTTGAAAAAATTTCAACTGGAATTTTAGCCATTTTTTTATGTGAAATTGTAAACATGTGGCCATGGATTTTGAAAATTCTAGAGAGAATTTTAAAAGCTTCAAGAGAATTTCAACAATTTTGAGAGGGATTTGAAAAGTTTCAATGGAATGGGAAGAATTGGGACAAAAATTGGAAAATTTTGAAGGGACTTGGAAAAAATTTCAACTGGAATTTTAGCCATTTTTTGACGTGAAATTGTAAACATGTGGACATGGATTTTGAAAATTCTAGAGAGAATTTTAAAAGCTTCAACAGAATTTCAACAATTTTGAGAGGGATTTGAAAAGTTTCAATGGGAATGGGAAGAATTGGGACAAAAATTGGAAAATTTTTAAGGGACTTTGAAAAAATTTCAACTGGAATTTTAGCCATTTTTTAATGTGAAATTGTAAACATGTGGACATGGATTTTGAAAATTCTAGAGAGAATTTTAAAAGCTTCAAGAGAATTTCAACAATTTTGAGAGGGATTTGAAAAGTTTCAATGGGAATGGGAAGAATTGGGACAAAAATTGGAAAATTTTGAAGGGACTTTGAAAAAATTTCAACTGGAATTTTAGCCATTTTTTTTATGTGAAATTGTAAACATGTGGCCATGGATTTTGAAAATTCTAGAGAGAATTTTAAAAGCTTCAAGAAAATTTCAACAATTTTGAGAGGGATTTGAAAAGTTTCAATGGGAATGGGAAGAATTGGGACAAAAATTGGAAAATTTTTAAGGGACTTGGAAAAAATTTCAACTGGAATTTTAGCATCTTTTTGACGTGAAATTGTAAACATGTGGCCATGGATTTTGAAAATTCTAGAGAGAATTTTAAAAGCTTCAAGAGAATTTCAACAATTTTGAGAGGGATTTGAAAAGTTTCAATGGGAATGGGAAGAATTGGGACAAAAATTGGAAAATTTTTAAGGGACTTTGAAAAAATTTCAACTGGAATTTTAGCCATTTTTTGACGTGAAATTGTAAACACGTGGCCATGGATTTTGAAAATTCTAGAGAGAATTTTAAAAGCTTCAAGAGAATTTCAACAATTTTGAGAGGATTTGAAAAGTTTCAAATGGGAATGGGAAGAATTGGGACAAAAATTGGAAAATTTTTAAGGACTTTGAAAAAATTTCAACTGGAATTTTAGCCATTTTTTTATGTGAAATTGTAAACATGTGGACATGGATTTTGAAAATTCTAGAGAGAATTTTAAAAGCTTCAAGAGAATTTCAACAATTTGGAGAGGGATTTGAAAGTTTCCATGGGAATGGGAAGAATTGGGACAAAAATTGGAAAATTTTTAAGGGACTTTGAAAAAATTTCAACTGGAATTTTAGCCATTTTTTGACGTGAAATTGTAAACATGTGGCCATGGTTTTGAAAATTCTAGAGAGAATTTTAAAAGCTTCAAGAGAATTTCAACAATTTTGAGAGGGATTTGAAAAGTTTCAATGGGAATGGGAAGAATTGGGACAAAATTGGAAAATTTTTAAGGGACTTTGAAAAAATTTCAACTGGAATTTTAGCCATTTTTTTATGTGAAATTGTAAACATGTGGCCATTGATTTTGAAAATTCTAGAGAGAATTTAAAAGCTTCAAGAGAATTTCAACAATTTTGAGAGGGATTTGAAAAGTTTCAATGGGAATGGGAAGAATTGGGACAAAAATTGGAAAATTTTGAAGGGACTTTGAAAAAATTTCAACTGGAATTTTAGCCATTTTTTATGTGAAATGTAAACATGTGGCCATTGATTTTGAAAATTCTAGAGAGATTTTTAAAAGCTTCAAGAGAATTTCAACAATTTTGAGAGGGATTTGAAAAGTTTCAATGGGAATGGGAAGAATTGGGACAGAAATTGGAAAATTTTTAAGGGACTTTGAAAAAATTTCAACTGGAATTTTAGCAATTTTTTGACGTGAAATTGTAAACATGTGGACATGGATTTTGAAAATTCTAGAGAGAATTTTAAAAGCTTCAAGAGAATTTCAACAATTTTGAGAGGGATTTGAAAAGTTTCAATGGGAATGGGAAGAATTGGGACAAAAATTGGAAAATTTTTCAGGGACTTTGAAAAAATTTCAACTGGAATTTTAGCCATTTTTTGACGTGAAATTGTAAACATGTGGCCATGGATTTTGAAAATTCTAGAGAGAATTTTAAAAGCTTCAAGAGAATTTCAACAATTTTGAGAGGGATTTGAAAAGTTTCAATGGGAATGGGAAGAATTGGGACAAAAATTGGAAAATTTTTGAAGGGACTTTGAAAAAATTTCAACTGGAATTTTAGCCATTTTTTTGACGTGAAATTGTAAACATGTGGCCATTGATTTTGAAAATTCTAGAGAGATTTTTAAAAGCTTCAAGAGAATTTCAACAATTTTGAGAGGGATTTGAAAAGTTTCAATGGGAATGGGAAGAATTGGGACAAAAATTGGAAAATTTTTAAGGGACTTTGAAAAAATTTCAACTGGAATTTTAGCCATTTTTTGATGTGAAATTGTAAACATGTGGACATGGATTTTGAAAATTCTAGAGAGAATTTTAAAAGCTTCAAGAGAATTTCAACAATTTTGAGAGGGATTTGAAAAGTTTCAATGGGAATGGGAAGAATTGGGACAAAAATTGGAAAATTTTGAAGGGACTTTGAAAAAATTTCAACTGGAATTTTAGCAATTATTTTATGTGAAATTGTAAACATGTGGCCATGGATTTTAAAATTCTAGAGAGAATTTTAAAAGCTTCAAGAGAATTTCAACAATTTTGAGAGGGATTTGAAAAGTTTCAATGGGAATGGGAAGAATTGGGACAAAAATTGGAAAATTTTGAAGGGACTTTGAAAAAATTTCAACTGGAATTTTAGCCATTTTTTTATGTGAAATTGTAAACATGTGGCCATGGATTTTGAAAATTCTAGAGAGAATTTTAAAAGCTTCAAGAGATTTCAACAATTTTGAGAGGGATTTGAAAAGTTTCAATGGGAATGGGAAGAATTGGGACAAAAATTGGAAAATTTTGAAGGGACTTTGAAAAAATTTCAACTTGAAAAAATTTCAACTGGAATTTTAGCCATATTTTGACGTGAAATTGTAAACATGTGGCCATGGATTTTGAAAATTCTAGAGAGATTTTTAAAAGCTTCAACAGAATTTCAACAATTTTGAGAGGGATTTGAAAAGTTTCAATGGGAATGGGAAGAATTGGGACAAAAATTGGAAAATTTTTAAGGGACTTTGAAAAAATTTCAACTGGAATTTTAGCCATTTTTTTATGTGAAATTGTAAACATGTGGCCATTGATTTTGAAAATTCTAGAGAGAATTTTAAAAGCTTCAAGAGAATTTCAACAATTTTGAGAGGGATTTGAAAAGTTTCAATGGGAATGGGAAGAATTGGGACAAAAATTGGAAAATTTTTAAGGGACTTTGAAAAAATTTCAACTGGAATTTTAGCCATTTTTTGACGTGAAATTGTAAACATGTGGCCATGGATTTTGAAAATTCTAGAGAGAATTTTAAAAGCTTCAAGAGAATTTCAACAATTTTGAGAGGGATTTGAAAAGTTTCAATGGGAATGGGAAGAATTGGGACAAAAATTGGAAAATTTTTAAGGGACTTTGAAAAAATTTCAACTGGAATTTTAGCCATTTTTTTATGTGAAATTGTAAACATGTGGCCATTGATTTTGAAAATTCTAGAGAGAATTTTAAAAGCTTCAAGAGAATTTCAACAATTTTGAGAGGGATTTGAAAAGTTTCAATGGGAATGGGAAGAATTGGGACAAAAATTGGAAAATTTTTAAGGGACTTTGAAAAATTTCAACTGGAATTTTAGCAATTTTTTGACGTGAAATTGTAAACATGTGGACATGGATTTTGAAAATTCTAGAGAGAATTTTAAAAGC
This sequence comes from Streptopelia decaocto, assembly GCF_964273445.1. Lineage (NCBI taxonomy): Eukaryota > Metazoa > Chordata > Aves > Columbiformes > Columbidae > Streptopelia > Streptopelia decaocto. The sequence continues at coordinate 51,289 of NW_028115093.1, forward strand.
TTCAAGAGAATTTCAACAATTTTGAGAGGGATTTGAAAAGTTTCAATGGGAATGGGAAGAATTGGGACAAAAATTGGAAAATTTTTAAGGGACTTTGAAAAAATTTCAACTGGAATTTTAGCCATTTTTTTATGTGAAATTGTAAACATGTGGCCATGGATTTTGAAAATTCTAGAGAGAATTTTAAAAGCTTCAAGAGAATTTCAACAATTTTGAGAGGGATTTGAAAAGTTTCAATGGGAATGGGAAGAATTGGGACAAAAATTGGAAAATTTTGAAGGGACTTTGAAAAAATTTCAACTAAAATTTTAGCCATATTTTGACGTGAAATTGTAAACATGTGGCCATGGATTTTGAAAATTCTAGAGAGATTTTTAAAAGCTTCAAGAGAATTTCAACAATTTTGAGAGGGATTTGAAAAGTTTCAATGGGAATGGGAAGAATTGGGACAAAAATTGGAAAATTTTGAAGGGACTTTGAAAAAATTTCAACTGGAATTTTAGCCATTTTTTGACGTGAAATTGTAAACATGTGGACATGGATTTTGAAAATTCTAGAGAGAATTTTAAAAGCTTCAAGAGAATTTCAACAATTTTGAGAGGGATTTGAAAAGTTTCAATGGGAATGGGAAGAATTGGGACAAAAATTGGAAAATTTTTAAGGGACTTTGAAAAAATTTCAACTGGAATTTTAGCCATTTTTTTTATGTGAAATTGTAAACATGTGGCCATGGATTTTGAAAATTCTAGAGAGAATTTTAAAAGCTTCAAGAGAATTTCAACAATTTTGAGAGGGATTTGAAAAGTTTCAATGGGAATGGGAAGAATTGGGACAAAAATTGGAAAATTTTGAAGGGACTTTGAAAAAATTTCAACTGGAATTTTAGCCATTTTTTTATGTGAAATTGTAAACATGTGGACATGGATTTTGAAAATTCTAGAGAGAATTTTAAAAGCTTCAAGAGAATTTCAACAATTTGGAGAGGGATTTGAAAAGTTTCAATGGGAATGGGAAGAATTGGGACAAAAATTGGAAAATTTTTAAGGGACTTTGAAAAAATTTCAACTGGAATTTTAGCCATTTTTTTATGTGAAATTGTAAACATGTGGCCATGGATTTTGAAAATTCTAGAGAGAATTTTAAAAGCTTCAAGAAAATTTCAACAATTTTGAGAGGGATTTGAAAAGTTTCAATGGGAATGGGAAGAATTGGGACAAAAATTGGAAAATTTTTAAGGGACTTTGAAAAAATTTCAACTGGAATTTTAGCATCTTTTTGACGTGAAATTGTAAACATGTGGCCATGGATTTTGAAAATTCTAGAGAGAATTTTAAAAGCTTCAACAGAATTTCAACAATTTTGAGAGGGATTTGAAAAGTTTCAATGGGAATGGGAAGAATTGGGACAAAAATTGGAAAATTTTTCAGGGACTTTGAAAAAATTTCAACTGGAATTTTAGCAATTTTTTGACGTGAAATTGTAAACACGTGGCCATGGATTTTGAAAATTCTAGAGAGAATTTTAAAAGCTTCAAGAGAATTTCAACAATTTTGAGAGGGATTTGAAAAGTTTCAATGGGAATGGCAAGAACTGGAACAAAAATTGGAAAATTTTTAAGGGACTTTGAAAAAATTTCAACTGGAATTTTAGCCATTTTGACGTGAAATTGTAAACATGTGGCCATGGATTTTGAAAATTCTAGAGAGAATTTTAAAAGCTTCAATAGAATTTCAACAATTTTGAGAGGGATTTGAAAAGTTTCAATGGGAATGGGAAGAATTGGGACAAAAATTGGAAAATTTTGAAGGGACTTTGAAAAAATTTCAACTGGAATTTTAGCAATTTTTTGACGTGAAATTGTAAACATGTGGCCATGGATTTTGAAAATTCTAGAGAGAATTTTAAAAGCTTCAAGAGAATTTCAACAATTTTGAGAGGGATTTGAAAAGTTTCAATGGGAATGGGAAGAATTGGGACAAAAATTGGAAAATTTTGAAGGGACGTTGAAAAAATTTCAACTGGAATTTTAGCCATTTTTTTATGTGAAATTGTAAACATGTGGCCATTGATTTTGAAAATTCTAGAGAGAATTTTAAAAGCTTCAAGAAAATTTCAACAATTTTGAGAGGGATTTGAAAAGTTTCAATGGGAATGGGAAGAATTGGGACAAAAATTGGAAAATTTTTAAGGGACTTTGAAAAAATTTCAACTGGAATTTTAGCCATTTTTTGACGTGAAATTGTAAACATGTGGCCATTGATTTTGAAAATTCTAGAGAGATTTTTAAAAGCTTCAAGAGAATTTCAACAATTTTGAGAGGGATTTGAAAAGTTTCAATGGGAATGGGAAGAATTGGGACAAAAATTGGAAAATTTTTAAGGGACTTTGAAAAAATTTCAACTGGAATTTTAGCCATTTTTTGACGTGAAATTGTAAACATGTGGCCATGGATTTTGAAAATTCTAGAGAGAATTTTAAAAGCTTCAAGAGAATTTCAACAATTTTGAGAGGGATTTGAAAAGTTTCAATGGGAATGGGAAGAATTGGGACAAAAATTGGAAAATTTTGAAGGGACTTGGAAAAAATTTCAACTGGAATTTTAGCAATTATTTTATGTGAAATTGTAAACATGTGGCCATGGATTTTAAAATCCTAGAGAGAATTTTAAAAGCTTCAAGAGAATTTCAACAATTTTGAGAGGGATTTGAAAAGTTTCAATGGGAATGGGAAGAATTGGGACAAAAATTGGAAAATTTTTCAGGGACTTTGAAAAAATTTCAACTGGAATTTTAGCAATTTTTTGACGTGAAATTGTAAACATGTGGACATGGATTTTGAAAATTCTAGAGAGAATTTTAAAAGCTTCAAGAGAATTTCAACAATTTTGAGAGGGATTTGAAAAGTTTCAATGGGAATGGGAAGAATTGGGACAAAAATTGGAAAATTTTTAAGGGACTTTGAAAAAATTTCAACTGGAATTTTAGCCATTTTTTTTATGTGAAATTGTAAACATGTGGCCATGGATTTTGAAAATTCTAGAGAGAATTTTAAAAGCTTCAAGAGAATTTCAACAATTTTGAGAGGGATTTGAAAAGTTTCAATGGGAATGGGAAGAATTGGGACAAAAATTGGAAAATTTTTCAGGGACTTTGAAAAATTTCAACTGGAATTTTGCCATTTTTTGACGTGAAATTGTAAACATGTGGACATGGATTTTGAAAATTCTAGAGAGAATTTTAAAAGCTTCAAGAGAATTTCAACAATTTTGAGAGGGATTTGAAAAGTTTCAATGGGAATGGGAAGAATTGGGACAAAAATTGGAAAATTTTTAAGGGACTTTGAAAAAATTTCAACTGGAATTTTAGCCATTTTTTGACGTGAAATTGTAAACATGTGGCCATGGATTTTGAAAATTCTAGAGAGAATTTTAAAAGCTTCAAGAAAATTTCAACAATTTGAGAGGGATTTGAAAAGTTTCAATGGAATGGGAAGAATTGGGACAAAAATTGGAAAATTTTTAAGGGACTTTGAAAAATTTCAACTGGAATTTTAGCAATTTTTTGACGTGAAATTGTAAACACGTGGCCATGGATTTTGAAAATTCTAGAGAGAATTTTAAAAGCTTCAATAGAATTTCAACAATTTGGAGAGGGATTTGAAAAGTTTCAATGGGAATGGGAAGAATTGGGACAAAATTGGAAATTTTTAAGGGACTTTGAAAAATTTCAACTGGAATTTTAGCAATTTTTTGACGTGAAATTGTAAACATGTGGCCATGGATTTTGAAAATTCTAGAGAGAATTTTAAAAGCTTCAAGAAATTTCAACAATTTTGAGAGGGATTTGAAAAGTTTCAATGGGAATGGGAAGAATTGGGACAAAATTGGAAAATTTTTAAGGGACGTTGAAAAAATTTCAAACTGGAATTTTAGCATCTTTTGACGTGAAATTGTAAACATGTGGCCATGGATTTTGAAAATTTCTAGAGAGAATTTTAAAAGCTTCAACAGAATTTCAACAATTTTGAGAGGATTTGAAAAGTTTCAATGGGAATGGGAAGAATTGGGACAAAAATTGGAAAATTTTGAAGGGACTTTGAAAAAATTTCAACTGGAATTTTAGCAATTTTTTGACGTGAAATTGTAAACACGTGGCCATGGATTTTGAAAATTCTAGAGAGAATTTTAAAAGCTGCAAGAGAATTTCAACAATTTTGAGAGGGATTTGAAAAGTTTCAATGGGAATGGGAAGAATTGGGACAAAAATTGGAAAATTTTTAAGGGACTTTGAAAAAATTTCAACTGGAATTTTAGCCATTTTTTTATGTGAAATTGTAAACATGTGGCCATGGATTTTGAAAATTCTAGAGAGAATTTTAAAAGCTTCAAGAAAATTTCAACAATTTTGAGAGGGATTTGAAAAGTTTCAATGGGAATGGGAAGAATTGGGACAAAAATTGGAAAATTTTTAAGGGACTTTGAAAAATTTCAACTGGAATTTTAGCATCTTTTTGACGTGAAATTGTAAACATGTGGCCATGGATTTTGAAAATTCTAGAGAGAATTTTAAAAGCTTCAACAGAATTTCAACAATTTTGAGAGGGATTTTGAAAAGTTTCAATGGGAATGGGAAGAATTGGGACAAAAATTGGAAAATTTTGAAGGGACTTTGAAAAAATTTCAACTGGAATTTTAGCAATTTTTGACGTGAAATTGTAAACACGTGGCCATGGATTTTGAAAATTCTAGAGAGAATTTTAAAAGCTTCAAGAGAATTTCAACAATTTTGAGAGGGATTTGAAAAGTTTCAATGGGAATGGCAAGAATTGGGACAAAAATTGGAAAATTTTTAAGGGACTTTGAAAAAATTTCAACTGGAATTTTAGCCATTTTGACGTGAAATTGTAAACATGTGGCCATGGATTTTGAAAATTCTAGAGAGAATTTTAAAAGCTTCAAGAGAATTTCAACAATTTTGAGAGGGATTTGAAAAGTTTCAATGGGAATGGGAAGAATTGGGACAAAAATTGGAAAATTTTGAAGGGACGTTGAAAAAATTTCAACTGGAATTTTAGCCATTTTTTTATGTGAAATTGTAAACATGTGGCCATTGATTTTGAAAATTCTAGAGAGAATTTTAAAAGCTTCAAGAAAATTTCAACAATTTTGAGAGGGATTTGAAAAGTTTCAATGGGAATGGGAAGAATTGGGACAAAATTGGAAAATTTTTAAGGGACTTTGAAAAAATTTCAACTGGAATTTTAGCCATTTTTTGACGTGAAATTGTAAACATGTGGCCATTGATTTTGAAAATTCTAGAGAGATTTTTAAAAGCTTCAACAGAATTTCAACAATTTTGAGAGGGATTTGAAAAGTTTCAATGGGAATGGAAGAATTGGGACAAAAATTGGAAAATTTTTAAGGGACTTTGAAAAAATTTCAACTGGAATTTTAGCCATTTTTGACGTGAAATTGTAAACATGTGGCCATGGATTTTGAAAATTCTAGAGAGAATTTTAAAAGCTTCAAGAGAATTTCAACAATTTTGAGAGGGGATTTGAAAAGTTTCAATGGGAATGGGAAGAATTGGGACAAAAATTGGAAAATTTTGAAGGGACTTTGAAAAAATTTCAACTGGAATTTTAGCAATTATTTTATGTGAAATTGTAAACATGTGGCCATGGATTTTAAAATCCTAGAGAGAATTTAAAAGCTTCAAGAGAATTTCAACAATTTTGAGAGGGATTTGAAAAGTTTCAATGGGAATGGGAAGAATTGGGACAAAAATTGGAAAATTTTTCAGGACTTTGAAAAATTTCAACTGGAATTTTAGCAATTTTTGACGTGAAATTGTAAACATGTGGACATGGATTTTGAAAATTCTAGAGAGAATTTTAAAAGCTTCAAGAGAATTTCAACAATTTTGAGAGGGATTTGAAAAGTTTCAATGGGAATGGGAAGAATTGGGACAAAAATTGGAAAATTTTTTAAGGGACTTTGAAAAAATTTCAACTGGAATTTTAGCCATTTTTTTTATGTGAAATTGTAACATGTGGCCATGGATTTTGAAAATTCTAGAGAGAATTTTAAAAGCTTCAAGAGAATTTCAACAATTTTGAGAGGGATTTGAAAAGTTTCAATGGGAATGGGAAGAATTGGACAAAAATTGGAAAATTTTGAAGGGACTTTGAAAAAATTTCAACTGGAATTTTAGCCATTTTTTGACGTGAAATTGTAAACATGTGGACATGGATTTTGAAAATTCTAGAGAGAATTTTAAAAGCTTCAAGAGAATTTTCAACAATTTTGAGAGGGATTTGAAAAGTTTCAATGGGAATGGGAAGAATTGGGACAAAAATTGGAAATTTTTAAGGGACTTTGAAAAAATTTCAACTGGAATTTTAGCCATTTTTTGACGTGAAATTGTAAACATGTGGCCATGGATTTTGAAAATTCTAGAGAGAATTTTAAAAGCTTCAAGAAAATTTCAACAATTTTGAGAGGGATTTGAAAAGTTTCAATGGGAATGGGAAGAATTGGGACAAAAATTGGAAAATTTTTAAGGGACTTTGAAAAAATTTCAACTGGAATTTTAGCAATTTTTTGACGTGAAATTGTAAACACGTGGCCATGGATTTTGAAAATTCTAGAGAGAATTTTAAAAGCTTCAATAGAATTTCAACAATTTGGAGAGGGATTTGAAAAGTTTCAATGGGAATGGGAAGAATTGGGACAAAAATTGGAAAATTTTTAAGGGACTTTGAAAAAATTTCAACTGGAATTTTAGCAATTTTTTGACGTGAAATTGTAAACACGTGGCCATGGATTTTGAAAATTCTAGAGAGAATTTTAAAAGCTTCAAGAAAATTTCAACAATTTTGAGAGGGATTTGAAAAGTTTCAATGGGAATGGGAAGAATTGGGACAAAAATTGGAAAATTTTGAAGGGACGTTGAAAAAATTTCAACTGGAATTTTAGCATCTTTTTGACGTGAAATTGTAAACATGTGGCCATGGATTTTGAAAATTCTAGAGAGAATTTTAAAAGCTTCAACAGAATTTCAACAATTTTGAGAGGGATTTGAAAAGTTTCAATGGGAATGGGAAGAATTGGGACAAAAATTGGAAAATTTTGAAGGGACTTTGAAAAAATTTCAACTGGAATTTTAGCAATTTTTTGACGTGAAATTGTAAACACGTGGCCATGGATTTTGAAAATTCTAGAGAGAATTTTAAAAGCTTCAAGAGAATTTCAACAATTTTGAGAGGGATTTGAAAAGTTTCAATGGGAATGGGAAGAATTGGGACAAAAATTGGAAAATTTTTAAGGGACTTTGAAAAAATTTCAACTGGAATTTTAGCCATTTTTTTATGTGAAATTGTAAACATGTGGCCATGGATTTTGAAAATTCTAGAGAGAATTTTAAAAGCTTCAAGAGAATTTCAACAATTTTGAGAGGGATTTGAAAAGTTTCAATGGGAATGGGAAGAATTGGGACAAAAATTGGAAAATTTTTAAGGGACTTTGAAAAAATTTCAACTGGAATTTTAGCCATTTTTTTATGTGAAATTGTAAACATGTGGCCATGGATTTTAAAATCCTAGAGAGAATTTTAAAAGCTTCAAGAGAATTTCAACAATTTTGAGAGGGATTTGAAAAGTTTCAATGGGAATGGGAAGAATTGGGACAAAAATTGGAAAATTTTGAAGGGACTTTGAAAAAATTTCAACTGGAATTTTAGCAATTTTTTGACGTGAAATTGTAAACATGTGGACATGGATTTTGAAAATTCTAGAGAGAATTTTAAAAGCTTCAAGAGAATTTCAACAATTTTGAGAGGGATTTGAAAAGTTTCAATGGGAATGGGAAGAATTGGGACAAAAATTGGAAAATTTTTAAGGGACTTTGAAAAAATTTCAACTGGAATTTTAGCCATTTTTTTTATGTGAAATTGTAAACATGTGGCCATGGATTTTGAAAATTCTAGAGAGAATTTTAAAAGCTTCAAGAGAATTTCAACAATTTTGAGAGGGATTTGAAAAGTTTCAATGGGAATGGGAAGAATTGGGACAAAAATTGGAAAATTTTGAAGGGACTTTGAAAAAATTTCAACTGGAATTTTAGCCATTTTTTGACGTGAAATTGTAAACATGTGGACATGGATTTTGAAAATTCTAGAGAGAATTTTAAATCTTCAAGAGAATTTCAACAATTTTGAGAGGGATTTGAAAAGTTTCAATGGGAATGGGAAGAATTGGGACAAAAATTGGAAAATTTTTAAGGGACTTTGAAAAAATTTCAACTGGAATTTTAGCCATTTTTTGACGTGAAATTGTAAACATGTGGACATGGATTTTGAAAATTCTAGAGAGAATTTTAAAAGCTTCAACAGAATTTCAACAATTCTGAGAGGGATTTGAAAAGTTTCAATGGGAATGGGAAGAATTGGGACAAAAATTGGAAAATTTTTAAGGGACTTTGAAAAAATTTCAACTGGAATTTTAGCCATTTTTTGACGTGAAATTGTAAACATGTGGCCATGGATTTTGAAAATTCTAGAGAGAATTTTAAAAGCTTCAAGAAAATTTCAACAATTTTGAGAGGGATTTGAAAAGTTTCAATGGGAATGGGAAGAATTGGGACAAAAATTGGAAAATTTTTAAGGGACTTTGAAAAAATTTCAACTGGAATTTTAGCAATTTTTTGACGTGAAATTGTAAACACGTGGCCATGGATTTTGAAAATTCTAGAGAGAATTTTAAAAGCTTCAATAGAATTTCAACAATTTGGAGAGGGATTTGAAAAGTTTCAATGGGAATGGGAAGAATTGGGACAAAAATTGGAAAATTTTTAAGGGACTTTGAAAAAATTTCAACTGGAATTTTAGCAATTTTTTGACGTGAAATTGTAAACACGTGGCCATGGATTTTGAAAATTCTAGAGAGAATTTTAAAAGCTTCAAGAAAATTTCAACAATTTTGAGAGGGATTTGAAAAGTTTCAATGGGAATGGGAAGAATTGGGACAAAAATTGGAAAATTTTTAAGGGACGTTGAAAAAATTTCAACTGGAATTTTAGCATCTTTTTGACGTGAAATTGTAAACATGTGGCCATGGATTTTGAAAATTCTAGAGAGAATTTTAAAAGCTTCAACAGAATTTCAACAATTTTGAGAGGGATTTGAAAAGTTTCAATGGGAATGGGAAGAATTGGGACAAAAATTGGAAAATTTTGAAGGGACTTTGAAAAAATTTCAACTGGAATTTTAGCAATTTTTTGACGTGAAATTGTAAACACGTGGCCATGGATTTTGAAAATTCTAGAGAGAATTTTAAAAGCTTCAAGAGAATTTCAACAATTTTGAGAGGGATTTGAAAAGTTTCAATGGGAATGGGAAGAATTGGGACAAAAATTGGAAAATTTTTAAGGGACTTTGAAAAAATTTCAACTGGAATTTTAGCCATTTTTTTATGTGAAATTGTAAACATGTGGCCATGGATTTTGAAAATTCTAGAGAGAATTTTAAAAGCTTCAAGAGAATTTCAACAATTTTGAGAGGGATTTGAAAAGTTTCAATGGGAATGGGAAGAATTGGGACAAAAATTGGAAAATTTTTAAGGGACTTTGAAAAAATTTCAACTGGAATTTTAGCAATTATTTTATGTGAAATTGTAAACATGTGGCCATGGATTTTAAAATCCTAGAGAGAATTTTAAAAGCTTCAAGAGAATTTCAACAATTTTGAGAGGGATTTGAAAAGTTTCAATGGGAATGGGAAGAATTGGGACAAAAATTGGAAAATTTTGAAGGGACTTTGAAAAAATTTCAACTGGAATTTTAGCAATTTTTTGACGTGAAATTGTAAACATGTGGACATGGATTTTGAAAATTCTAGAGAGAATTTTAAAAGCTTCAAGAGAATTTCAACAATTTTGAGAGGGATTTGAAAAGTTTCAATGGGAATGGGAAGAATTGGGACAAAAATTGGAAAATTTTTAAGGGACTTTGAAAAAATTTCAACTGGAATTTTAGCCATTTTTTTTATGTGAAATTGTAAACATGTGGCCATGGATTTTGAAAATTCTAGAGAGAATTTTAAAAGCTTCAAGAGAATTTCAACAATTTTGAGAGGGATTTGAAAAGTTTCAATGGGAATGGGAAGAATTGGGACAAAAATTGGAAAATTTTGAAGGGACTTTGAAAAAATTTCAACTGGAATTTTAGCCATTTTTTGACGTGAAATTGTAAACATGTGGACATGGATTTTGAAAATTCTAGAGAGAATTTTAAATCTTCAAGAGAATTTCAACAATTTTGAGAGGGATTTGAAAAGTTTCAATGGGAATGGGAAGAATTGGGACAAAAATTGGAAAATTTTTAAGGGACTTTGAAAAAATTTCAACTGGAATTTTAGCCATTTTTTGACGTGAAATTGTAAACATGTGGACATGGATTTTGAAAATTCTAGAGAGAATTTTAAAAGCTTCAAGAAAATTTCAACAATTTTGAGAGGGATTTGAAAAGTTTCAATGGGAATGGGAAGAATTGGGACAAAAATTGGAAAATTTTTAAGGGACTTTGAAAAAATTTCAACTGGAATTTTAGCAATTTTTTGACGTAAAATTGTAAACATGTGGACATGGATTTTGAAAATTCTAGAGAGAATTTTAAAAGCTTCAACAGAATTTCAACACTTTTGAGAGGGATTTGAAAAGTTTCAATGGGAATGGGAAGAATTGGGACAAAAATTGGAAAATTTTTAAGGGACTTTGAAAAAATTTCAACTGGAATTTTAGCAATTTTTTGACGTGAAATTGTAATCACGTGGCCATGGATTTTGAAAATTCTAGAGAGAATTTTAAAAGCTTCAACAGAATTTCAACAATTTTGAGAGGGATTTGAAAAGTTTCAATGGGAATGGGAAGAATTGGGACAAAAATTGGAAAATTTTTAAGGGACTTTGAAAAAATTTCAACTGGAATTTTAGCCATTTTGACGTGAAATTGTAAACATGTGGCCATGGATTTTGAAAATTCTAGAGAGAATTTTAAAAGCTTCAATAGAATTTCAACAATTTTGAGAGGGATTTGAAAAGTTTCAATGGGAATGGGAAGAATTGGGACAAAAATTGGAAAATTTTTAAGGGACTTTGAAAAAATTTCAACTGGAATTTTAGCCATTTTTTGACGTGAAATTGTAAACATGTGGCCATGGATTTTGAAAATTCTAGAGATAATTTTAAAAGCTTCAAGAGAATTTCAACAATTTTGAGAGGGATTTGAAAAGTTTCAATGGGAATGGGAAGAATTGGGACAAAAATTGGAAAATTTTTAAGGGACTTTGAAAAAATTCCAACTGGAATTTTAGCCATTTTTTGACGTGAAATTGTAAACATGTGGCCATGGATTTTGAAAATTCTAGAGAGAATTTTAAAAGCTTTAACAGAATTTCTACAATTTTGAGAGGGATTTGAAAAGTTTCAATGGGAATGGGAAGAATTGGGACAAAAATTGGAAAATTTTTAAGGGACTTTGAAAAAATTTCAACTGGAATTTTAGCCATTTTTTTACGTGAAATTGTAAAGATGTGGACATGGATTTTGAAAATTCTAGAGAGAATTTTAAAAGCTTCAAGAGAATTTCAACAATTTTGAGAGGGATTTGAAAAGTTTCAATGGGAATGGGAAGAATTGGGACAAAAATTGGAAAATTTTTAAGGGACTTTGAAAAAATTTGAACTGGAATTTTAGCCATTTTTTGACGTGAAATTGTAAACATGTGGCCATGGATTTTAAAATCCTAGAGAGAATTTTAAAAGCTTCAAGAGAATTTCAACAATTTTGAGAGGGATTTGAAAAGTTTCAATGGGAATGGGAAGAATTGGGACAAAAATTGGAAAATTTTTCAGGGACTTTGAAAAAATTTCAACTGGAATTTTAGCCATTTTGACGTGAAATTGTAAACATGTGGCCATGGATTTTGAAAATTCTAGAGAGAATTTTAAAAGCTTCAATAGAATTTCAACAATTTTGAGAGGGATTTGAAAAGTTTCAATGGGAATGGGAAGAATTGGGACAAAAATTGGAAAATTTTTAAGGGACTTTGAAAAAATTTCAACTGGAATTTTAGCCATTTTTTGACGTGAAATTGTAAACATGTGGACATGGATTTTGAAAATTCTAGAGAGAATTTTAAAAGCTTCAAGAGAATTTCAACAATTTTGAGAGGGATTTGAAAAGTTTCAATGGGAATGGGAAGAATTGGGACAAAAATTAGAAAATTTTTAAGGGACTTTGAAAAAATTTCAACTGGAATTTTAGCCATTTTTTGACGTGAAATTGTAAACATGTGGACATGGATTTTGAAAATTCTAGAGAGAATTTTAAAAGCTTCAAGAAAATTTCAACAATTTTGAGAGGGATTTGAAAAGTTTCAATGGGAATGGGAAGAATTGGGACAAAAATTGGAAAATTTTTAAGGGACTTTGAAAAAATTTCAACTGGAATTTTAGCAATTTTTTGACGTAAAATTGTAAACATGTGGACATGGATTTTGAAAATTCTAGAGAGAATTTTAAAAGCTTCAACAGAATTTCAACACTTTTGAGAGGGATTTGAAAAGTTTCAATGGGAATGGGAAGAATTGGGACAAAAATTGGAAAATTTTTAAGGGACTTTGAAAAAATTTCAACTGGAATTTTAGCAATTTTTTGACGTGAAATTGTAATCACGTGGCCATGGATTTTGAAAATTCTAGAGAGAATTTTAAAAGCTTCAACAGAATTTCAACAATTTTGAGAGGGATTTGAAAAGTTTCAATGGGAATGGGAAGAATTGGGACAAAAATTGGAAAATTTTTAAGGGACTTTGAAAAAATTTCAACTGGAATTTTAGCCATTTTTTGACGTGAAATTGTAAACATGTGGACATGGATTTTGAAAATTCTAGAGAGAATTTTAAAAGCTTCAAGAAAATTTCAACAATTTTGAGAGGGATTTGAAAAGTTTCAATGGGAATGGGAAGAATTGGGACAAAAATTGGAAAATTTTTAAGGGACTTTGAAAAAATTTCAACTGGAATTTTAGCATCTTTTTGACGTGAAATTGTAAACATGTGGCCATGGATTTTGAAAATTCTAGAGAGAATTTTAAAAGCTTCAACAGAATTTCAACAATTTTGAGAGGGATTTGAAAAGTTTCAATGGGAATGGGAAGAATTGGGACAAAAATTGGAAAATTTTTAAGGGACTTTGAAAAAATTTCAACTGGAATTTTAGCCATTTTGACGTGAAATTGTAAACATGTGGCCATGGATTTTGAAAATTCTAGAGAGAATTTTAAAAGCTTCAATAGAATTTCAACAATTTTGAGAGGGATTTGAAAAGTTTCAATGGGAATGGGAAGAATTGGGACAAAAATTGGAAAATTTTGAAGGGACTTTGAAAAAATTTCAACTGGAATTTTAGCCATTTTTTGACGTGAAATTGTAAACATGTGGACATGGATTTTGAAAATTCTAGAGAGAATTTTAAAAGCTTCAAGAGAATTTCAACAATTTTGAGAGGGATTTGAAAAGTTTCAATGGGAATGGGAAGAATTGGGACAAAAATTGGAAAATTTTTAAGGGACTTTGAAAAAATTTCAACTGGAATTTTAGCCATTTTTTGACGTGAAATTGTAAACATGTGGCCATGGATTTTGAAAATTCTAGAGAGAATTTTAAAAGCTTTAACAGAATTTCTACAATTTTGAGAGGGATTTGAAAAGTTTCAATGGGAATGGGAAGAATTGGGACAAAAATTGGAAAATTTTTAAGGGACTTTGAAAAAATTTCAACTGGAATTTTAGCAATTTTTTTATGTGAAATTGTAAACATGTGGACATGGATTTTGAAAATTCTAGAGAGAATTTTAAAAGCTTCAAGAGAATTTCAACAATTTGGAGAGGGATTTGAAAAGTTTCAATGGGAATGGGAAGAATTGGGACAAAAATTGGAAAATTTTTAAGGGACTTTGAAAAAATTTCAACTGGAATTTTAGCCATTTTTTTATGTGAAATTGTAAACATGTGGCCATGGATTTTGAAAATTCTAGAGAGAATTTTAAAAGCTTCAAGAAAATTTCAACAATTTTGAGAGGGATTTGAAAAGTTTCAATGGGAATGGGAAGAATTGGGACAAAAATTGGAAAATTTTTAAGGGACTTTGAAAAAATTTCAACTGGAATTTTAGCATCTTTTTGACGTGAAATTGTAAACATGTGGCCATGGATTTTGAAAATTCTAGAGAGAATTTTAAAAGCTTCAACAGAATTTCAACAATTTTGAGAGGGATTTGAAAAGTTTCAATGGGAATGGGAAGAATTGGGACAAAAATTGGAAAATTTTGAAGGGACTTTGAAAAAATTTCAACTGGAATTTTAGCAATTTTTTGACGTGAAATTGTAAACATGTTGAAGTGGATTTTGAAAATTCTAGAGAGAATTTTAAAAGCTTCAAGAGAATTTCAACAATTTTGAGAGGGATTTGAAAAGTTTCAATGGGAATGGCAAGAATTGGGACAAAAATTGGAAAATTTTTAAGGGACTTTGAAAAATTTTCAACTGGAATTTTAGCCATTTTGACGTGAAATTGTAAACATGTGGCCATGGATTTTGAAAATTCTAGAGAGAATTTTAAAAGCTTCAATAGAATTTCAACAATTTTGAGAGGGATTTGAAAAGTTTCAATGGGAATGGGAAGAATTGGGACAAAAATTGGAAAATTTTTAAGGGACTTTGAAAAAATTTCAACTGGAATTTTAGCAATTTTTTGACGTGAAATTGTAAACATGTGGCCATGGATTTTGAAAATTCTAGAGAGAATTTTAAAAGCTTCAAGAGAATTTCAACAATTTTGAGAGGGATTTGAAAAGTTTCAATGGGAATGGGAAGAATTGGGACAAAAATTGGAAAATTTTGAAGGGACGTTGAAAAAATTTCAACTGGAATTTTAGCCATTTTTTTATGTGAAATTGTAAACATGTGGCCATTGATTTTGAAAATTCTAGAGAGAATTTTAAAAGCTTCAAGAAAATTTCAACAATTTTGAGAGGGATTTGAAAAGTTTCAATGGGAATGGGAAGAATTGGGACAAAAATTGGAAAATTTTTAAGGGACTTTGAAAAAATTTCAACTGGAATTTTAGCCATTTTTTGACGTGAAATTGTAAACATGTGGCCATTGATTTTGAAAATTCTAGAGAGATTTTTAAAAGCTTCAACAGAACTTCAACAATTTTGAGAGGGATTTGAAAAGTTTCAATGGGAATGGGAAGAATTGGGACAAAAATTGGAAAATTTTTAAGGGACTTTGAAAAAATTTCAACTGGAATTTTAGCCATTTTTTTATGTGAAATTGTAAACATGTGGCCATGGATTTTGAAAATTCTAGAGAGAATTTTAAAAGCTTCAAGAGAATTTCAACAATTTTGAGAGGGATTTGAAAAGTTTCAATGGGAATGGGAAGAATTGGGACAAAAATTGGAAAATTTTTAAGGGACTTTGAAAAAATTTCAACTGGAATTTTAGCAATTATTTTATGTGAAATTGTAAACATGTGGCCATGGATTTTAAAATCCTAGAGAGAATTTTAAAAGCTTCAAGAGAATTTCAACAATTTTGAGAGGGATTTGAAAAGTTTCAATGGGAATGGGAAGAATTGGGACAAAAATTGGAAAATTTTTAAGGGACTTTGAAAAAATTTCAACTGGAATTTTAGCAATTTTTTGACGTGAAATTGTAAACATGTGGACATGGATTTTGAAAATTCTAGAGAGAATTTTAAAAGCTTCAAGAGAATTTCAACAATTTTGAGAGGGATTTGAAAAGTTTCAATGGGAATGGGAAGAATTGGGACAAAAATTGGAAAATTTTTAAGGGACTTTGAAAAAATTTCAACTGGAATTTTAGCCATTTTTTTTATGTGAAATTGTAAACATGTGGCCATGGATTTTGAAAATTCTAGAGAGAATTTTAAAAGCTTCAAGAGAATTTCAACAATTTTGAGAGGGATTTGAAAAGTTTCAATGGGAATGGGAAGAATTGGGACAAAAATTGGAAAATTTTGAAGGGACTTTGAAAAAATTTCAACTGGAATTTTAGCAATTTTTTGACGTAAAATTGTAAACATGTGGACATGGATTTTGAAAATTCTAGAGAGAATTTTAAAAGCTTCAACAGAATTTCAACACTTTTGAGAGGGATTTGAAAAGTTTCAATGGGAATGGGAAGAATTGGGACAAAAATTGGAAAATTTTTAAGGGACTTTGAAAAAATTTCAACTGGAATTTTAGCAATTTTTTGACGTGAAATTGTAATCACGTGGCCATGGATTTTGAAAATTCTAGAGAGAATTTTAAAAGCTTCAAGAGAATTTCAACAATTTTGAGAGGGATTTGAAAAGTTTCAATGGGAATGGGAAGAATTGGGACAAAAATTGGAAAATTTTTAAGGGACTTTGAAAAAATTTCAACTGGAATTTTAGCCATTTTGACGTGAAATTGTAAACATGTGGCCATGGATTTTGAAAATTCTAGAGAGAATTTTAAAAGCTTCAATAGAATTTCAACAATTTTGAGAGGGATTTGAAAAGTTTCAATGGGAATGGGAAGAATTGGGACAAAAATTGGAAAATTTTTAAGGGACTTTGAAAAAATTTCAACTGGAATTTTAGCCATTTTTTAATGTGAAATTGTAAACATGTGGCCATGGATTTTGAAAATTCTAGAGATAATTTTAAAAGCTTCAAGAGAATTTC
The DNA here is from genome assembly GCF_964273445.1 of Streptopelia decaocto. Lineage (NCBI taxonomy): Eukaryota > Metazoa > Chordata > Aves > Columbiformes > Columbidae > Streptopelia > Streptopelia decaocto. The sequence continues at coordinate 68,077 of NW_028115093.1, forward strand.
AACAATTTTGAGAGGGATTTGAAAAGTTTCAATGGGAATGGGAAGAATTGGGACAAAAATTGGAAAATTTTTAAGGGACTTTGAAAAAATTCCAACTGGAATTTTAGCCATTTTTTGACGTGAAATTGTAAACATGTGGCCATGGATTTTGAAAATTCTAGAGAGAATTTTAAAAGCTTTAACAGAATTTCTACAATTTTGAGAGGGATTTGAAAAGTTTCAATGGGAATGGGAAGAATTGGGACAAAAATTGGAAAATTTTTAAGGGACTTTGAAAAAATTTCAACTGGAATTTTAGCCATTTTTTTACGTGAAATTGTAAAGATGTGGACATGGATTTTGAAAATTCTAGAGAGAATTTTAAAAGCTTCAAGAGAATTTCAACAATTTTGAGAGGGATTTGAAAAGTTTCAATGGGAATGGGAAGAATTGGGACAAAAATTGGAAAATTTTTAAGGGACTTTGAAAAAATTTCAACTGGAATTTTAGCCATTTTTTGACGTGAAATTGTAAACATGTGGCCATGGATTTTAAAATCCTAGAGAGAATTTTAAAAGCTTCAAGAGAATTTCAACAATTTTGAGAGGGATTTGAAAAGTTTCAATGGGAATGGGAAGAATTGGGACAAAAATTGGAAAATTTTTCAGGGACTTTGAAAAAATTTCAACTGGAATTTTAGCATCTTTTTGACGTGAAATTGTAAACATGTGGCCATGGATTTTGAAAATTCTAGAGAGAATTTTAAAAGCTTCAACAGAATTTCAACAATTTTGAGAGGGATTTGAAAAGTTTCAATGGGAATGGGAAGAATTGGGACAAAAATTGGAAAATTTTTAAGGGACTTTGAAAAAATTTCAACTGGAATTTTAGCCATTTTTTGACGTGAAATTGTAAACATGTGGACATGGATTTTGAAAATTCTAGAGAGAATTTTAAAAGCTTCAAGAGAATTTCAACAATTTTGAGAGGGATTTGAAAAGTTTCAATGGGAATGGGAAGAATTGGGACAAAAATTGGAAAATTTTTAAGGGACTTTGAAAAAATTTCAACTGGAATTTTAGCCATTTTTTGACGTGAAATTGTAAACATGTGGACATGGATTTTGAAAATTCTAGAGAGAATTTTAAAAGCTTCAACAGAATTTCAACAATTTTGAGAGGGATTTGAAAAGTTTCAATGGGAATGGGAAGAATTGGGACAAAAATTGGAAAATTTTTAAGGGACTTTGAAAAAATTTCAACTGGAATTTTAGCCATTTTTTGACGTGAAATTGTAAACATGTGGACATGGATTTTGAAAATTCTAGAGAGAATTTTAAAAGCTTCAACAGAATTTCAACAATTTTGAGAGGGATTTGAAAAGTTTCAATGGGAATGGGAAGAATTGGGACAAAAATTGGAAAATTTTTAAGGGACTTTGAAAAAATTTCAACTGGAATTTCAGCAATTTTTTGACGTAAAATTGTAAACATGTGGACATGGATTTTGAAAATTCTAGAGAGAATTTTAAAAGCTTCAACAGAATTTCAACACTTTTGAGAGGGATTTGAAAAGTTTCAATGGGAATGGGAAGAATTGGGACAAAAATTGGAAAATTTTTAAGGGACTTTGAAAAAATTTCAACTGGAATTTTAGCAATTTTTTGACGTGAAATTGTAATCACGTGGCCATGGATTTTGAAAATTCTAGAGAGAATTTTAAAAGCTTCAACAGAATTTCAACAATTTTGAGAGGGATTTGAAAAGTTTCAATGGGAATGGGAAGAATTGGGACAAAAATTGGAAAATTTTTAAGGGACTTTGAAAAAATTTCAACTGGAATTTTAGCCATTTTTTGACGTGAAATTGTAAACATGTGGCCATGGATTTTAAAATCCTAGAGAGAATTTTAAAAGCTTCAAGAGAATTTCAACAATTTTGAGAGGGATTTGAAAAGTTTCAATGGGAATGGGAAGAATTGGGACAAAAATTGGAAAATTTTTCAGGGACTTTGAAAAAATTTCAACTGGAATTTTAGCATCTTTTTGACGTGAAATTGTAAACATGTGGCCATGGATTTTGAAAATTCTAGAGAGAATTTTAAAAGCTTCAACAGAATTTCAACAATTTTGAGAGGGATTTGAAAAGTTTCAATGGGAATGGGAAGAATTGGGACAAAAATTGGAAAATTTTTAAGGGACTTTGAAAAAATTTCAACTGGAATTTTAGCCATTTTGACGTGAAATTGTAAACATGTGGCCATGGATTTTGAAAATTCTAGAGAGAATTTTAAAAGCTTCAATAGAATTTCAACAATTTTGAGAGGGATTTGAAAAGTTTCAATGGGAATGGGAAGAATTGGGACAAAAATTGGAAAATTTTGAAGGGACTTTGAAAAAATTTCAACTGGAATTTTAGCCATTTTTTGACGTGAAATTGTAAACATGTGGACATGGATTTTGAAAATTCTAGAGAGAATTTTAAAAGCTTCAAGAGAATTTCAACAATTTTGAGAGGGATTTGAAAAGTTTCAATGGGAATGGGAAGAATTGGGACAAAAATTGGAAAATTTTTAAGGGACTTTGAAAAAATTTCAACTGGAATTTTAGCCATTTTTTGACGTGAAATTGTAAACATGTGGACATGGATTTTGAAAATTCTAGAGAGAATTTTAAAAGCTTCAACAGAATTTCAACAATTTTGAGAGGGATTTGAAAAGTTTCAATGGGAATGGGAAGAATTGGGACAAAAATTGGAAAATTTTTAAGGGACTTTGAAAAAATTTCAACTGGAATTTCAGCAATTTTTTGACGTAAAATTGTAAACATGTGGACATGGATTTTGAAAATTCTAGAGAGAATTTTAAAAGCTTCAACAGAATTTCAACACTTTTGAGAGGGATTTGAAAAGTTTCAATGGGAATGGGAAGAATTGGGACAAAAATTGGAAAATTTTTAAGGGACTTTGAAAAAATTTCAACTGGAATTTTAGCAATTTTTTGACGTGAAATTGTAATCACGTGGCCATGGATTTTGAAAATTCTAGAGAGAATTTTAAAAGCTTCAACAGAATTTCAACAATTTTGAGAGGGATTTGAAAAGTTTCAATGGGAATGGGAAGAATTGGGACAAAAATTGGAAAATTTTTAAGGGACTTTGAAAAAATTTCAACTGGAATTTTAGCCATTTTTTGACGTGAAATTGTAAACATGTGGACATGGATTTTGAAAATTCTAGAGAGAATTTTAAAAGCTTCAAGAAAATTTCAACAATTTTGAGAGGGATTTGAAAAGTTTCAATGGGAATGGGAAGAATTGGGACAAAAATTGGAAAATTTTTCAGGGACTTTGAAAAAATTTCAACTGGAATTTTAGCCATTTTTTGACGTGAAATTGTAAACATGTGGACATGGATTTTGAAAATTCTAGAGAGAATTTTAAAAGCTTCAAGAGAATTTCAACAATTTTGAGAGGGATTTGAAAAGTTTCAATGGGAATGGGAAGAATTGGGACAAAAATTGGAAAATTTTTAAGGGACTTTGAAAAAATTTCAACTGGAATTTTAGCCATTTTTTGACGTGAAATTGTAAACATGTGGCCATGGATTTTGAAAATTCTAGAGAGAATTTTAAAAGCTTCAAGAAAATTTCAACAATTTTGAGAGGGATTTGAAAAGTTTCAATGGGAATGGGAAGAATTGGGACAAAAATTGGAAAATTTTGAAGGGACTTTGAAAAAATTTCAACTGGAATTTTAGCAATTTTTTGACGTAAAATTGTAAACATGTGGACATGGATTTTGAAAATTCTAGAGAGAATTTTAAAAGCTTCAACAGAATTTCAACACTTTTGAGAGGGATTTGAAAAGTTTCAATGGGAATGGGAAGAATTGGGACAAAAATTGGAAAATTTTTAAGGGACTTTGAAAAAATTTCAACTGGAATTTTAGCAATTTTTTGACGTGAAATTGTAATCACGTGGCCATGGATTTTGAAAATTCTAGAGAGATTTTTAAAAGCTTCAAGAGAATTTCAACAATTTTGAGAGGGATTTGAAAAGTTTCAATGGGAATGGGAAGAATTGGGACAAAAATTGGAAAATTTTTAAGGGACTTTGAAAAAATTTCAACTGGAATTTTAGCCATTTTGACGTGAAATTGTAAACATGTGGCCATGGATTTTGAAAATTCTAGAGAGAATTTTAAAAGCTTCAATAGAATTTCAACAATTTTGAGAGGGATTTGAAAAGTTTCAATGGGAATGGGAAGAATTGGGACAAAAATTGGAAAATTTTTAAGGGACTTTGAAAAAATTTCAACTGGAATTTTAGCCATTTTTTGACGTGAAATTGTAAACATGTGGCCATGGATTTTGAAAATTCTAGAGATAATTTTAAAAGCTTCAAGAGAATTTCAACAATTTTGAGAGGGATTTGAAAAGTTTCAATGGGAATGGGAAGAATTGGGACAAAAATTGGAAAATTTTTCAGGGACTTTGAAAAAATTCCAACTGGAATTTTAGCCATTTTTTGACGTGAAATTGTAAACATGTGGCCATGGATTTTGAAAATTCTAGAGAGAATTTTAAAAGCTTTAACAGAATTTCTACAATTTTGAGAGGGATTTGAAAAGTTTCAATGGGAATGGGAAGAATTGGGACAAAAATTGGAAAATTTTTAAGGGACTTTGAAAAAATTTCAACTGGAATTTTAGCCATTTTTTGACGTGAAATTGTAAAGATGTGGACATGGATTTTGAAAATTCTAGAGAGAATTTTAAAAGCTTCAAGAGAATTTCAACAATTTTGAGAGGGATTTGAAAAGTTTCAATGGGAATGGGAAGAATTGGGACAAAAATTGGAAAATTTTTAAGGGACTTTGAAAAAATTTCAACTGGAATTTTAGCCATTTTTTGACGTGAAATTGTAAACATGTGGACATGGATTTTGAAAATTCTAGAGAGAATTTTAAAAGCTTCAAGAAAATTTCAACAATTTTGAGAGGGATTTGAAAAGTTTCAATGGGAATGGGAAGAATTGGGACAAAAATTGGAAAATTTTTAAGGGACTTTGAAAAAATTTCAACTGGAATTTTAGCAATTTTTTGACGTAAAATTGTAAACATGTGGACATGGATTTTGAAAATTCTAGAGAGAATTTTAAAAGCTTCAACAGAATTTCAACACTTTTGAGAGGGATTTGAAAAGTTTCAATGGGAATGGGAAGAATTGGGACAAAAATTGGAAAATTTTTAAGGGACTTTGAAAAAATTTCAACTGGAATTTTAGCAATTTTTTGACGTGAAATTGTGATCACGTGGCCATGGATTTTGAAAATTCTAGAGAGAATTTTAAAAGCTTCAAGAGAATTTCAACAATTTTGAGAGGGATTTGAAAAGTTTCAATGGGAATGGGAAGAATTGGGACAAAAATTGGAAAATTTTTAAGGGACTTTGAAAAAATTTCAACTGGAATTTTAGCCATTTTTTGACGTGAAATTGTAAACATGTGGACATGGATTTTGAAAATTCTAGAGAGAATTTTAAAAGCTTCAATAGAATTTCAACAATTTTGAGAGGGATTTGAAAAGTTTCAATGGGAATGGGAAGAATTGGGACAAAAATTGGAAAATTTTTCAGGGACTTTGAAAAAATTTCAACTGGAATTTTAGCATCTTTTTGACGTGAAATTGTAAACATGTGGCCATGGATTTTGAAAATTCTAGAGAGAATTTTAAAAGCTTCAACAGAATTTCAACAATTTTGAGAGGGATTTGAAAAGTTTCAATGGGAATGGGAAGAATTGGGACAAAAATTGGAAAATTTTTAAGGGACTTTGAAAAAATTTCAACTGGAATTTTAGCCATTTTGACGTGAAATTGTAAACATGTGGCCATGGATTTTGAAAATTCTAGAGAGAATTTTAAAAGCTTCAAGAGAATTTCAACAATTTTGAGAGGGATTTGAAAAGTTTCAATGGGAATGGGAAGAATTGGGACAAAAATTGGAAAATTTTGAAGGGACTTTGAAAAAATTTCAACTGGAATTTTAGCCATTTTTTGACGTGAAATTGTAAACATGTGGCCATGGATTTTGAAAATTCTAGAGAGAATTTTAAAAGCTTCAAGAGAATTTCAACAATTTTGAGAGGGATTTGAAAAGTTTCAATGGGAATGGGAAGAATTGGGACAAAAATTGGAAAATTTTTAAGGGACTTTGAAAAAATTTCAACTGGAATTTTAGCCATTTTTTGACGTGAAATTGTAAACATGTGGCCATGGATTTTGAAAATTCTAGAGATAATTTTAAAAGCTTCAAGAGAATTTCAACAATTTTGAGAGGGATTTGAAAAGTTTCAATGGGAATGGGAAGAATTGGGACAAAAATTGGAAAATTTTTAAGGGACTTTGAAAAAATTCCAACTGGAATTTTAGCCATTTTTTGACGTGAAATTGTAAACATGTGGCCATGGATTTTGAAAATTCTAGAGAGAATTTTAAAAGCTTTAACAGAATTTCTACAATTTTGAGAGGGATTTGAAAAGTTTCAATGGGAATGGGAAGAATTGGGACAAAAATTGGAAAATTTTTCAGGGACTTTGAAAAAATTTCAACTGGAATTTTAGCCATTTTTTTACGTGAAATTGTAAAGATGTGGACATGGATTTTGAAAATTCTAGAGAGAATTTTAAAAGCTTCAAGAGAATTTCAACAATTTTGAGAGGGATTTGAAAAGTTTCAATGGGAATGGGAAGAATTGGGACAAAAATTGGAAAATTTTTAAGGGACTTTGAAAAAATTTCAACTGGAATTTTAGCCATTTTTTGACGTGAAATTGTAAACATGTGGCCATGGATTTTAAAATCCTAGAGAGAATTTTAAAAGCTTCAAGAGAATTTCAACAATTTTGAGAGGGATTTGAAAAGTTTCAATGGGAATGGGAAGAATTGGGACAAAAATTGGAAAATTTTGAAGGGACTTTGAAAAAATTTCAACTGGAATTTTAGCCATTTTTTGACGTGAAATTGTAAACATGTGGCCATGGATTTTGAAAATTCTAGAGAGAATTTTAAAAGCTTCAAGAGAATTTCAACAATTTTGAGAGGGATTTGAAAAGTTTCAATGGGAATGGGAAGAATTGGGACAAAAATTGGAAAATTTTTAAGGGACTTTGAAAAAATTTCAACTGGAATTTTAGCCATTTTTTGACGTGAAATTGTAAACATGTGGACATGGATTTTGAAAATTCTAGAGAGAATTTTAAAAGCTTCAAGAAAATTTCAACAATTTTGAGAGGGATTTGAAAAGTTTCAATGGGAATGGGAAGAATTGGGACAAAAATTGGAAAATTTTTCAGGGACTTTGAAAAAATTTCAACTGGAATTTTAGCATCTTTTTGACGTGAAATTGTAAACATGTGGCCATGGATTTTGAAAATTCTAGAGAGAATTTTAAAAGCTTCAAGAGAATTTCAACAATTTTGAGAGGGATTTGAAAAGTTTCAATGGGAATGGGAAGAATTGGGACAAAAATTGGAAAATTTTTAAGGGACTTTGAAAAAATTCCAACTGGAATTTTAGCCATTTTTTGACGTGAAATTGTAAACATGTGGCCATGGATTTTGAAAATTCTAGAGAGAATTTTAAAAGCTTCAAGAGAATTTCAACAATTTTGAGAGGGATTTGAAAAGTTTCAATGGGAATGGGAAGAATTGGGACAAAAATTGGAAAATTTTTAAGGGACTTTGAAAAAATTTCAACTGGAATTTTAGCCATTTTTTTACGTGAAATTGTAAAGATGTGGACATGGATTTTGAAAATTCTAGAGAGAATTTTAAAAGCTTCAACAGAATTTCAACAATTTTGAGAGGGATTTGAAAAGTTTCAATGGGAATGGGAAGAATTGGGACAAAAATTGGAAAGTTTTTAAGGGACTTTGAAAAAATTTCAACTGGAATTTTAGCAATTTTTTTATGTGAAATTGTAAACATGTGGACATGGATTTTGAAAATTCTAGAGAGAATTTTAAAAGCTTCAAGAGAATTTCAACAATTTTGAGAGGGATTTGAAAAGTTTCAATGGGAATGGGAAGAATTGGGACAAAAATTGGAAAATTTTTAAGGGACTTTGAAAAAATTTCAACTGGAATTTTAGCCATTTTTTGACGTGAAATTGTAAACATGTGGCCATGGATTTTGAAAATTCTAGAGAGAATTTTAAAAGCTTCAAGAGAATTTCAACAATTTTGAGAGGGATTTGAAAAGTTTCAATGGGAATGGGAAGAATTGGGACAAAAATTGGAAAATTTTTAAGGGACTTTGAAAAAATTTCAACTGGAATTTTAGCCATTTTTTGACGTGAAATTGTAAACATGTGGACATGGATTTTGAAAATTCTAGAGAGAATTTTAAAAGCTTCAAGAAAATTTCAACAATTTTGAGAGGGATTTGAAAAGTTTCAATGGGAATGGGAAGAATTGGGACAAAAATTGGAAAATTTTTCAGGGACTTTGAAAAAATTTCAACTGGAATTTTAGCATCTTTTTGACGTGAAATTGTAAACATGTGGCCATGGATTTTGAAAATTCTAGAGAGAATTTTAAAAGCTTCAAGAGAATTTCAACAATTTTGAGAGGGATTTGAAAAGTTTCAATGGGAATGGGAAGAATTGGGACAAAAATTGGAAAATTTTTAAGGGACTTTGAAAAAATTTCAACTGGAATTTTAGCAATTTTTTGACGTGAAATTGTAAACATGTGGACATGGATTTTGAAAATTCTAGAGAGAATTTTAAAAGCTTCAACAGAATTTCAACAATTTTGAGAGGGATTTGAAAAGTTTCAATGGGAATGGGAAGAATTGGGACAAAAATGGGAAAATTTTTAAGGGACTTTGAAAAAATTTCAACTGGAATTTTAGCAATTATTTTATGTGAAATTGTAAACATGTGGCCATGGATTTTGAAAATTCTAGAGAGAATTTTAAAAGCTTCAACAGAATTTCAACAATTTTGAGAGGGATTTGAAAAGTTTCAATGGGAATGGGAATAATTGGGACAAAAATTGGAAAATTTTTAAGGGACTTTGAAAAAATTTCAACTGGAATTTTAGCAATTTTTTGACATGAAATTGTAAACATGTGGACATGGATTTTGAAAATTCTAGAGAGAACTTTAAAAGCTTCAAGAGAATTTCAACAATTTTGAGAGGGATTTGAAAAGTTTCAATGGGAATGGGAAGAATTGGGACAAAAATTGGAAAATTTTTAAGGGACTTTGAAAAAATTTCAACTGGAATTTTAGCCATTTTTTTATGTGAAATTGTAAACATGTGGCCATGGATTTTGAAAATTCTAGAGAGAATTTTAAAAGCTTCAAGAGAATTTCAACAATTTTGAGAGGGATTTGAAAAGTTTCAATGGGAATGGGAAGAATTGGGACAAAAATTGGAAAATTTTGAAGGGACTTTGAAAAAATTTCAACTGGAATTTTAGCCATTTTTTGACGTGAAATTGTAAACATGTGGCCATGGATTTTGAAAATTCTAGAGAGATTTTTAAAAGCTTCAACAGAATTTCAACAATTTTGAGAGGGATTTGAAAAGTTTCAATGGGAATGGGAAGAATTGGGACAAAAATTGGAAAATTTTTAAGGGACTTTGAAAAAATTTCAACTGGAATTTTAGCCATTTTTTTATGTGAAATTGTAAACATGTGGCCATTGATTTTGAAAATTCTAGAGAGAATTTTAAAAGCTTCAAGAGAATTTCAACAATTTTGAGAGGGATTTGAAAAGTTTCAATGGGAATGGGAAGAATTGGGACAAAAATTGGAAAATTTTTAAGGGACTTTGAAAAAATTTCAACTGGAATTTTAGCCATTTTTTGACGTGAAATTGTAAACATGTGGACATGGATTTTGAAAATTCTAGAGAGAATTTTAAAAGCTTCAACAGAATTTCAACAATTTTGAGAGGGATTTGAAAAGTTTCAATGGGAATGGGAAGAATTGGGACAAAAATTGGAAAATTTTGAAGGGACTTTGAAAAAATTTCAACTGGAATTTTAGCAATTATTTTATGTGAAATTGTAAACATGTGGCCATGGATTTTGAAAATTCTAGAGAGAATTTTAAAAGCTTCAAGAGAATTTCAACAATTTTGAGAGGGATTTGAAAAGTTTCAATGGGAATGGGAAGAATTGGGACAAAAATTGGAAAATTTTTAAGGGACTTTGAAAAAATTTCAACTGGAATTTTAGCAATTTTTTGACATGAAATTGTAAACATGTGGACATGGATTTTGAAAATTCTAGAGAGAACTTTAAAAGCTTCAAGAGAATTTCAACAATTTTGAGAGGGATTTGAAAAGTTTCAATGGGAATGGGAAGAATTGGGACAAAAATTGGAAAATTTTTAAGGGACTTTGAAAAAATTTCAACTGGAATTTTAGCCATTTTTTTTATGTGAAATTGTAAACATGTGGCCATGGATTTTGAAAATTCTAGAGAGAATTTTAAAAGCTTCAAGAGAATTTCAACAATTTTGAGAGGGATTTGAAAAGTTTCAATGGGAATGGGAAGAATTGGGACAAAAATTGGAAAATTTTGAAGGGACTTTGAAAAAATTTCAACTGGAATTTTAGCCATATTTTGACGTGAAATTGTAAACATGTGGCCATGGATTTTGAAAATTCTAGAGAGATTTTTAAAAGCTTCAACAGAATTTCAACAATTTTGAGAGGGATTTGAAAAGTTTCAATGGGAATGGGAAGAATTGGGACAAAAATTGGAAAATTTTTAAGGGACTTTGAAAAAATTTCAACTGGAATTTTAGCAATTATTTTATGTGAAATTGTAAACATGTGGACATGGATTTTAAAATTCTAGAGAGAATTTTAAAAGCTTCAAGAGAATTTCAACAATTTTGAGAGGGATTTGAAAAGTTTCAATGGGAATGGGAAGAATTGGGACAAAAATTGGAAAATTTTTAAGGGACTTTGAAAAAATTTCAACTGGAATTTTAGCCATTTTTTTATGTGAAATTGTAAACATGTGGACATGGATTTTGAAAATTCTAGAGAGAATTTTAAAAGCTTCAAGAGAATTTCAACAATTTTGAGAGGGATTTGAAAAGTTTCAATGGGAATGGGAAGAATTGGGACAAAAATTGGAAAATTTTTAAGGGACTTTGAAAAAATTTCAACTGGAATTTTAGCCATTTTATGACGTGAAATTGTAAACATGTTGAAGTGGATTTTGAAAATTCTAGAGAGAATTTTAAAAGCTTCAAGAGAATTTCAACAATTTTGAGAGGGATTTGAAAAGTTTCAATGGGAATGGGAAGAATTGGGACAAAAATTGGAAAATTTTTAAGGGACTTTGAAAAAATTTCAACTGGAATTTTAGCCATTTTTTGACGTGAAATTGTAAACATGTGGACATGGATTTTGAAAATTCTAGAGAGAATTTTAAAAGCTTTAACAGAATTTCTACAATTTTGAGAGGGATTTGAAAAGTTTCAATGGGAATGGGAAGAATTGGGACAAAAATTGGAAAATTTTTAAGGGACTTTGAAAAAATTTCAACTGGAATTTTAGCCATATTTTGACGTGAAATTGTAAACATGTGGCCATGGATTTTGAAAATTCTAGAGAGATTTTTAAAAGCTTCAACAGAATTTCAACAATTTTGAGAGGGATTTGAAAAGTTTCAATGGGAATGGGAAGAATTGGGACAAAAATTGGAAAATTTTTAAGGGACTTTGAAAAAATTTCAACTGGAATTTTAGCCATTTTTTGACGTGAAATTGTAAACATGTGGACATGGATTTTGAAAATTCTAGAGAGAATTTTAAAAGCATCAACAGAATTTCAACACTTTTGAGAGGGATTTGAAAAGTTTCAATGGGAATGGGAAGAATTGGGACAAAAATTGGAAAATTTTTAAGGGACTTTGAAAAAATTTCAACTGGAATTTCAGCAATTTTTTGACGTGAAATTGTAAACATGTGGCCATGGATTTTGAAAATTCTAGAGAGAATTTTAAAAGCTTCAAGAGAATTTCAACAATTTTGAGAGGGATTTGAAAAGTTTCAATGGGAATGGGAAGAATTGGGACAAAAATTGGAAAATTTTTCAGGGACTTTGAAAAAATTTCAACTGGAATTTTAGCCATTTTTTTATGTGAAATTGTAAACATGTGGCCATTGATTTTGAAAATTCTAGAGAGATTTTTAAAAGCTTCAACAGAATTTCAACAATTTTGAGAGGGATTTGAAAAGTTTCAATGGGAATGGGAAGAATTGGGACAAAAATTGGAAAATTTTGAAGGGACTTTGAAAAAATTTCAACTGGAATTTTAGCATTTTTTTGACGTGAAATTGTAAACATGTGGACATGGATTTTGAAAATTCTAGAGAGAATTTTAAAAGCTTCAAGAGAATTTCAACAATTTTGAGAGGGATTTGAAAAGTTTCAATGGGAATGGGAAGAATTGGGACAAAAATTGGAAAATTTTGAAGGGACTTTGAAAAAATTTCAACTGGAATTTTAGCAATTATTTTATGTGAAATTGTAAACATGTGGCCATGGATTTTAAAATTCTAGAGAGAATTTTAAAAGCTTCAAGAGAATTTCAACAATTTTGAGAGGGATTTGAAAAGTTTCAATGGGAATGGGAAGAATTGGGACAAAAATTGGAAAACTTTTAAGGGACTTTGAAAAAATTTCAACTGGAATTTTAGAAATTTTTTGACGTGAAATTGTAAACATGTGGACATGGATTTTGAAAATTCTAGAGAGAATTTTAAAAGCTTCAAGAGAATTTCAACAATTTTGAGAGGGATTTGAAAAGTTTCAATGGGAATGGGAAGAATTGGGACAAAAATTGGAAAATTTTGAAGGGACTTTGAAAAAATTTCAACTGGAATTTTAGCCATTTTTTTATGTGAAATTGTAAACATGTGGCCATTGATTCTGAAAATTCTAGAGAGATTTTTAAAAGCTTCAACAGAATTTCAACAATTTTGAGAGGGATTTGAAAAGTTTCAATGGGAATGGGAAGAATTGGGACAAAAATTGGAAAATTTTTAAGGGACTTTGAAAAAATTTCAACTGGAATTTTAGCCATTTTTTGACGTGAAATTGTAAACATGTGGACATGGATTTTGAAAATTCTAGAGAGAATTTTAAAAGCTTCAACAGAATTTCAACAATTTTGAGAGGGATTTGAAAAGTTTCAATGGGAATGGGAAGAATTGGGACAAAAATTGGAAAATTTTGAAGGGACTTTGAAAAAATTTCAACTGGAATTTTAGCAATTATTTTATGTGAAATTGTAAACATGTGGCCATGGATTTTAAAATCCTAGAGAGAATTTTAAAAGCTTCAAGAGAATTTCAACAATTTTGAGAGGGATTTGAAAAGTTTCAATGGGAATGGGAAGAATTGGGACAAAAATTGGAAAATTTTGAAGGGACTTTGAAAAAATTTCAACTGGAATTTTAGCCATTTTTTGACGTGAAATTGTAAACATGTGGACATGGATTTTGAAAATTCTAGAGAGAATTTTAAAAGCTTCAAGAGAATTTCAACAATTTTGAGAGGGATTTGAAAAGTTTCAATGGGAATGGGAAGAATTGGGACAAAAATTGGAAAATTTTTAAGGGACTTTGAAAAAATTTCAACTGGAATTTTAGCCATTTTTTTTATGTGAAATTGTAAACATGTGGCCATGGATTTTGAAAATTCTAGAGAGAATTTTAAAAGCTTCAAGAGAATTTCAACAATTTTGAGAGGGATTTGAAAAGTTTCAATGGGAATGGGAAGAATTGGGACAAAAATTGGAAAATTTTGAAGGGACTTTGAAAAAATTTCAACTGGAATTTTAGCCATTTTTTGACGTGAAATTGTAAACATGTGGACATGGATTTTGAAAATTCTAGAGAGAATTTTAAAAGCTTCAAGAGAATTTCAACAATTTGGAGAGGGATTTGAAAAGTTTCAATGGGAATGGGAAGAATTGGGACAAAAATTGGAAAATTTTTAAGGGACTTTGAAAAAATTTCAACTGGAATTTTAGCCATTTTTTTATGTGAAATTGTAAACATGTGGCCATGGATTTTGAAAATTCTAGAGAGAATTTTAAAAGCTTCAAGAAAATTTCAACAATTTTGAGAGGGATTTGAAAAGTTTCAATGGGAATGGGAAGAATTGGGACAAAAATTGGAAAATTTTTAAGGGACTTTGAAAAAATTTCAACTGGAATTTTAGCATCTTTTTGACGTGAAATTGTAAACATGTGGCCATGGATTTTGAAAATTCTAGAGAGAATTTTAAAAGCTTCAACAGAATTTCAACAATTTTGAGAGGGATTTGAAAAGTTTCAATGGGAATGGGAAGAATTGGGACAAAAATTGGAAAATTTTTAAGGGACTTTGAAAAAATTTCAACTGGAATTTTAGCAATTTTTTGACGTGAAATTGTAAACATGTGGCCATGGATTTTGAAAATTCTAGAGAGAATTTTAAAAGCTTCAAGAGAATTTCAACAATTTTGAGAGGGATTTGAAAAGTTTCAATGGGAATGGCAAGAATTGGGACAAAAATTGGAAAATTTTTAAGGGACTTTGAAAAAATTTCAACTGGAATTTTAGCCATTTTGACGTGAAATTGTAAACATGTGGCCATGGATTTTGAAAATTCTAGAGAGAATTTTAAAAGCTTCAATAGAATTTCAACAATTTTGAGAGGGATTTGAAAAGTTTCAATGGGAATGGGAAGAATTGGGACAAAAATTGGAAAATTTTTAAGGGACTTTGAAAAAATTTCAACTGGAATTTTAGCAATTTTTTGACGTGAAATTGTAAACATGTGGCCATGGATTTTGAAAATTCTAGAGAGAATTTTAAAAGCTTCAAGAGAATTTCAACAATTTTGAGAGGGATTTGAAAAGTTTCAATGGGAATGGGAAGAATTGGGACAAAAATTGGAAAATTTTGAAGGGACGTTGAAAAAATTTCAACTGGAATTTTAGCCATTTTTTTATGTGAAATTGTAAACATGTGGCCATTGATTTTGAAAATTCTAGAGAGAATTTTAAAAGCTTCAAGAAAATTTCAACAATTTTGAGAGGGATTTGAAAAGTTTCAATGGGAATGGGAAGAATTGGGACAAAAATTGGAAAATTTTTAAGGGACTTGGAAAAAATTTCAACTGGAATTTTAGCCATTTTTTGACGTGAAATTGTAAACATGTGGACATTGATTTTGAAAATTCTAGAGAGAATTTTAAAAGCTTCAAGAGAATTTCAACAATTTTGAGAGGGATTTGAAAAGTTTCAATGGGAATGGGAAGAATTGGGACAAAAATTGGAAAATTTTTAAGGGACTTTGAAAAAATTTCAACTGGAATTTTAGCAATTTTTTGACGTGAAATTGTAAACATGTGGCCATGGATTTTGAAAATTCTAGAGAGAATTTTAAAAGCTTCAAGAGAATTTCAACAATTTTGAGAGGGATTTGAAAAGTTTCAATGGGAATGGGAAGAATTGGGACAAAAATTGGAAAATTTTGAAGGGACTTTGAAAAAATTTCAACTGGAATTTTAGCAATTTTTTTATGTGAAATTGTAAACATGTGGCCATGGATTTTAAAATCCTAGAGAGAATTTTAAAAGCTTCAAGAGAATTTCAACAATTTTGAGAGGGATTTGAAAAGTTTCAATGGGAATGGGAAGAATTGGGACAAAAATTGGAAAATTTTTCAGGGACTTTGAAAAAATTTCAACTGGAATTTTAGCAATTTTTTGACGTGAAATTGTAAACATGTGGACATGGATTTTGAAAATTCTAGAGAGAATTTTAAAAGCTTCAAGAGAATTTCAACAATTTTGAGAGGGATTTGAAAAGTTTCAATGGGAATGGGAAGAATTGGGACAAAAATTGGAAAATTTTGAAGGGACTTTGAAAAAATTTCAACTGGAATTTTAGCCATTTTTTTTATGTGAAATTGTAAACATGTGGCCATGGATTTTGAAAATTCTAGAGAGAATTTTAAAAGCTTCAAGAGAATTTCAACAATTTTGAGAGGGATTTGAAAAGTTTCAATGGGAATGGGAAGAATTGGGACAAAAATTGGAAAATTTTGAAGGGACTTTGAAAAAATTTCAACTGGAATTTTAGCCATTTTTTGACGTGAAATTGTAAACATGTGGACATGGATTTTGAAAATTCTAGAGAGAATTTTAAAAGCTTTAACAGAATTTCTACAATTTTGAGAGGGATTTGAAAAGTTTCAATGGGAATGGGAAGAATTGGGACAAAAATTGGAAAATTTTTAAGGGACTTTGAAAAAATTTCAACTGGAATTTTAGCCATTTTGACGTGAAATTGTAAACATGTGGCCATGGATTTTGAAAATTCTAGAGAGAATTTTAAAAGCTTCAATAGAATTTCAACAATTTTGAGAGGGATTTGAAAAGTTTCAATGGGAATGGGAAGAATTGGGACAAAAATTGGAAAATATTTCAGGGACTTTGAAAAAATTTCAACTGGAATTTTAGCCATTTTTTGACGTGAAATTGTAAACATGTGGCCATGGATTTTGAAAATTCTAGAGATAATTTTAAAAGCTTCAAGAGAATTTCAACAATTTTGAGAGGGATTTGAAAAGTTTCAATGGGAATGGGAAGAATTGGGACAAAAATTGGAAAATTTTTAAGGGACTTTGAAAAAATTTCAACTGGAATTTTAGCCATTTTTTTACGTGAAATTGTAAAGATGTGGACATGGATTTTGAAAATTCTAGAGAGAATTTTAAAAGCTTCAACAGAATTTCAACAATTTTGAGAGGGATTTGAAAAGTTTCAATGGGAATGGGAAGAATTGGGACAAAAATTGGAAAATTTTTAAGGGACTTTGAAAAAATTTCAACTGGAATTTTAGCCATTTTTTGACGTGAAATTGTAAACATGTGGCCATGGATTTTAAAATCCTAGAGAGAATTTTAAAAGCTTCAAGAGAATTTCAACAATTTTGAGAGGGATTTGAAAAGTTTCAATGGGAATGGGAAGAATTGGGACAAAAATTGGAAAATTTTTAAGGGACTTTGAAAAAATTTCAACTGGAATTTTAGCCATTTTTTTTATGTGAAATTGTAAACATGTGGCCATGGATTTTGAAAATTCTAGAGAGAATTTTAAAAGCTTCAAGAGAATTTCAACAATTTTGAGAGGGATTTGAAAAGTTTCAATGGGAATGGGAAGAATTGGGACAAAAATTGGAAAATTTTTAAGGGACTTTGAAAAAATTTCAACTGGAATTTTAGCCATTTTTTGACGTGAAATTGTAAACATGTGGCCATGGATTTTGAAAATTCTAGAGAGAATTTTAAAAGCTTCAAGAGAATTTCAACAATTTTGAGAGGGATTTGAAAAGTTTCAATGGGAATGGGAAGAATTGGGACAAAAATTGGAAAATTTTGAAGGGACTTTGAAAAAATTTCAACTGGAATTTTAGCCATTTTTTGACGTGAAATTGTAAACATGTGGACATGGATTTTGAAAATTCTAGAGAGAATTTTAAAAGCTTCAAGAAAATTTCAACAATTTTGAGAGGGATTTGAAAAGTTTCAATGGGAATGGGAAGAATTGGGACAAAAATTGGAAAATTTTTCAGGGACTTTGAAAAAATTTCAACTGGAATTTTAGCATCTTTTTGACGTGAAATTGTAAACATGTGGCCATGGATTTTGAAAATTCTAGAGAGAATTTTAAAAGCTTCAACAGAATTTCAACACTTTTGAGAGGGATTTGAAAAGTTTCAATGGGAATGGGAAGAATTGGGACAAAAATTGGAAAATTTTTAAGGGACTTGGAAAAAATTTCAACTGGAATTTTAGCCATTTTGACGTGAAATTGTAAACATGTGGCCATGGATTTTGAAAATTCTAGAGAGAATTTTAAAAGCTTCAATAGAATTTCAACAATTTTGAGAGGGATTTGAAAAGTTTCAATGGGAATGGGAAGAATTGGGACAGAAATTGGAAAATTTTTAAGGGACTTTGAAAAAATTTCAACTGGAATTTTAGCAATTTTTTGACGTGAAATTGTAAACATGTGGCCATGGATTTTGAAAATTCTAGAGATAATTTTAAAAGCTTCAAGAGAATTTCAACAATTTTGAGAGGGATTTGAAAAGTTTCAATGGGAATGGGAAGAATTGGGACAAAAATTGGAAAATTTTTAAGGGACTTTGAAAAAATTCCAACTGGAATTTTAGCCATTTTTTGACGTGAAATTGTAAACATGTGGCCATGGATTTTGAAAATTCTAGAGAGAATTTTAAAAGCTTTAACAGAATTTCTACAATTTTGAGAGGGATTTGAAAAGTTTCAATGGGAATGGGAAGAATTGGGACAAAAATTGGAAAATTTTTAAGGGACTTTGAAAAAATTTCAACTGGAATTTTAGCCATTTTTTTACGTGAAATTGTAAAGATGTGGCCATGGATTTTGAAAATTCTAGAGAGAATTTTAAAAGCTTCAACAGAATTTCAACAATTTTGAGAGGGATTTGAAAAGTTTCAATGGGAATGGGAAGAATTGGGACAAAAATTGGAAAATTTTTAAGGGACTTTGAAAAAATTTCAACTGGAATTTTAGCAATTTTTTTATGTGAAATTGTAAACATGTGGACATGGATTTTGAAAATTCTAGAGAGAATTTTAAAAGCTTCAAGAGAATTTCAACAATTTTGAGAGGGATTTGAAAAGTTTCAATGGGAATGGGAAGAATTGGGACAAAAATTGGAAAATTTTTAAGGGACTTTGAAAAAATTTCAACTGGAATTTTAGCCATTTTTTAATGTGAAATTGTAAACATGTGGACATGGATTTTGAAAATTCTAGAGAGAATTTTAAAAGCTTCAAGAGAATTTCAACAATTTTGAGAGGGATTTGAAAAGTTTCAATGGGAATGGGAAGAATTGGGACAGAAATTGGAAAATTTTTAAGGGACTTTGAAAAAATTTCAACTGGAATTTTAGCAATTTTTTGACGTGAAATTGTAAACATGTAGCCATGGATTTTGAAAATTCTAGAGAGAATTTTAAAAGCTTCAAGAGAATTTCAACAATTTTGAGAGGGATTTGAAAAGTTTCAATGGGAATGGGAAGAATTGGGACAAAAATTGGAAAATTTTTAAGGGACTTTGAAAAAATTTCAACTGGAATTTTAGCAATTTTTTGACATGAAATTGTAAACATGTGGACATGGATTTTGAAAATTCTAGAGAGAACTTTAAAAGCTTCAAGAGAATTTCAACAATTTTGAGAGGGATTTGAAAAGTTTCAATGGGAATGGGAAGAATTGGGACAAAAATTGGAAAATTTTTAAGGGACTTTGAAAAAATTTCAACTGGAATTTTAGCCATTTTTTTTATGTGAAATTGTAAACATGTGGCCATGGATTTTGAAAATTCTAGAGAGAATTTTAAAAGCTTCAACAGAATTTCAACAATTTTGAGAGGGATTTGAAAAGTTTCAATGGGAATGGGAAGAATTGGGACAAAAATTGGAAAATTTTGAAGGGACTTTGAAAAAATTTCAACTGGAATTTTAGCCATTTTTTGACGTGAAATTGTAAACATGTGGCCATGGATTTTGAAAATTCTAGAGAGATTTTTAAAAGCTTCAAGAGAATTTCAACAATTTTGAGAGGGATTTGAAAAGTTTCAATGGGAATGGGAAGAATTGGGACAAAAATTGGAAAATTTTTAAGGGACTTTGAAAAAATTTCAACTGGAATTTTAGCAATTTTTTTATGTGAAATTGTAAACATGTGGACATGGATTTTGAAAATTCTAGAGAGAATTTTAAAAGCTTCAAGAGAATTTCAACAATTTTGAGAGGGATTTGAAAAGTTTCAATGGGAATGGGAAGAATTGGGACAAAAATTGGAAAATTTTTAAGGGACTTTGAAAAAATTCCAACTGGAATTTTAGCCATTTTTTGACGTGAAATTGTAAACATGTGGCCATGGATTTTGAAAATTCTAGAGAGAATTTTAAAAGCTTTAACAGAATTTCTACAATTTTGAGAGGGATTTGAAAAGTTTCAATGGGAATGGGAAGAATTGGGACAAAAATTGGAAAATTTTTAAGGGACTTTGAAAAAATTTCAACTGGAATTTCAGCAATTTTTTGACGTGAAATTGTAAACATGTGGCCATGGATTTTGAAAATTCTAGAGAGAATTTTAAAAGCTTCAACAGAATTTCAACAATTTTGAGAGGGATTTGAAAAGTTTCAATGGGAATGGGAAGAATTGGGACAAAAATTGGAAAATTTTTAAGGGACTTTGAAAAAATTTCAACTGGAATTTTAGCAATTTTTTTATGTGAAATTGTAAACATGTGGACATGGATTTTGAAAATTCTAGAGAGAATTTTAAAAGCTTCAAGAGAATTTCAACAATTTTGAGAGGGATTTGAAAAGTTTCAATGGGAATGGGAAGAATTGGGACAAAAATTGGAAAATTTTTAAGGGACTTTGAAAAAATTTCAACTGGAATTTTAGCCATTTTTTAATGTGAAATTGTAAACATGTGGACATGGATTTTGAAAATTCTAGAGAGAATTTTAAAAGCTTCAAGAGAATTTCAACAATTTTGAGAGGGATTTGAAAAGTTTCAATGGGAATGGGAAGAATTGGGACAGAAATTGGAAAATTTTTAAGGGACTTTGAAAAAATTTCAACTGGAATTTTAGCAATTTTTTGACGTGAAATTGTAAACATGTAGCCATGGATTTTGAAAATTCTAGAGAGAATTTTAAAAGCTTCAAGAGAATTTCAACAATTTTGAGAGGGATTTGAAAAGTTTCAATGGGAATGGGAAGAATTGGGACAAAAATTGGAAAATTTTTAAGGGACTTTGAAAAAATTTCAACTGGAATTTTAGCAATTTTTTGACATGAAATTGTAAACATGTGGACATGGATTTTGAAAATTCTAGAGAGAACTTTAAAAGCTTCAAGAGAATTTCAACAATTTTGAGAGGGATTTGAAAAGTTTCAATGGGAATGGGAAGAATTGGGACAAAAATTGGAAAATTTTTAAGGGACTTTGAAAAAATTTCAACTGGAATTTTAGCCATTTTTTTTATGTGAAATTGTAAACATGTGGCCATGGATTTTGAAAATTCTAGAGAGAATTTTAAAAGCTTCAAGAGAATTTCAACAATTTTGAGAGGGATTTGAAAAGTTTCAATGGGAATGGGAAGAATTGGGACAAAAATTGGAAAATTTTGAAGGGACTTTGAAAAAATTTCAACTGGAATTTTAGCCATATTTTGACGTGAAATTGTAAACATGTGGCCATGGATTTTGAAAATTCTAGAGAGATTTTTAAAAGCTTCAAGAGAATTTCAACAATTTTGAGAGGGATTTGAAAAGTTTCAATGGGAATGGGAAGAATTGGGACAAAAATTGGAAAATTTTTAAGGGACTTTGAAAAAATTTCAACTGGAATTTTAGCAATTTTTTTATGTGAAATTGTAAACATGTGGACATGGATTTTGAAAATTCTAGAGAGAATTTTAAAAGCTTCAAGAGAATTTCAACAATTTTGAGAGGGATTTGAAAAGTTTCAATGGGAATGGGAAGAATTGGGACAAAAATTGGAAAATTTTTAAGGGACTTTGAAAAAATTTCAACTGGAATTTTAGCCATTTTTTTATGTGAAATTGTAAACATGTGGACATGGATTTTGAAAATTCTAGAGAGAATTTTAAAAGCTTCAACAGAATTTCAACAATTTTGAGAGGGATTTGAAAAGTTTCAATGGGAATGGGAAGAATTGGGACAAAAATTGGAAAATTTTTAAGGGACTTTGAAAAAATTTCAACTGGAATTTTAGCCATTTTTTGACGTGAAATTGTAAACATGTGGCCATGGATTTTGAAAATTCTAGAGAGAATTTTAAAAGCTTTAACAGAATTTCAACACTTTTGAGAGGGATTTGAAAAGTTTCAATGGGAATGGGAAGAATTGGGACAAAAATTGGAAAATTTTTAAGGGACTTTGAAAAAATTTCAACTGGAATTTCAGCAATTTTTTGACGTGAAATTGTAAACATGTGGCCATGGATTTTGAAAATTCTAGAGAGAATTTTAAAAGCTTCAAGAGAATTTCAACAATTTTGAGAGGGATTTGAAAAGTTTCAATGGGAATGGGAAGAATTGGGACAAAAATTGGAAAATTTTTAAGGGACTTTGAAAAAATTTCAACTGGAATTTTAGCGATTTTTTGACGTGAAATTGTAAACATGTGGCCATGGATTTTGAAAATTCTAGAGAGATTTTTAAAAGCTTCAACAGAATTTCAACAATTTTGAGAGGGATTTGAAAAGTTTCAATGGGAATGGGAAGAATTGGGACAAAAATTGGAAAATTTTGAAGGGACTTTGAAAAAATTTCAACTGGAATTTTAGCAATTTTTTGACGTGAAATTGTAAACACGTGGCCATGGATTTTGAAAATTCTAGAGAGAATTTTAAAAGCTTCAACAGAATTTCAACAATTTTGAGAGGGATTTGAAAAGTTTCAATGGGAATGGGAAGAATTGGGACAAAAATTGGAAAATTTTTAAGGGACTTTGAAAAAATTTCAACTGGAATTTTAGCCATTTTGACGTGAAATTGTAAACATGTGGCCATGGATTTTGAAAATTCTAGAGAGAATTTTAAAAGCTTCAATAGAATTTCAACAATTTTGAGAGGGATTTGAAAAGTTTCAATGGGAATGGGAAGAATTGGGACAAAAATTGGAAAATTTTTAAGGGACTTTGAAAAAATTTCAACTGGAATTTTAGCGATTTTTTGACGTGAAATTGTAAACATGTGGCCATGGATTTTGAAAATTCTAGAGAGAATTTTAAAAGCTTCAACAGAATTTCAACACTTTTGAGAGGGATTTGAAAAGTTTCAATGGGAATGGGAAGAATTGGGACAAAAATTGGAAAATTTTGAAGGGACTTTGAAAAAATTTCAACTGGAATTTTAGCCATATTTTGACGTGAAATTGTAAACATGTGGCCATGGATTTTGAAAATTCTAGAGAGAATTTTAAAAGCTTCAACAGAATTTCAACAATTTTGAGAGGGATTTGAAAAGTTTCAATGGGAATGGGAAGAATTGGGACAAAAATTGGAAAATTTTTAAGGGACTTTGAAAAAATTTCAACTGGAATTTTAGCCATTTTGACGTGAAATTGTAAACATGTGGCCATGGATTTTGAAAATTCTAGAGAGAATTTTAAAAGCTTCAATAGAATTTCAGCAATTTTGAGAGGGATTTGAAAAGTTTCAATGGGAATGGGAAGAATTGGGACAAAAATTGGAAAATTTTTCAGGGACTTTGAAAAAATTTCAACTGGAATTTTAGCCATTTTTTGACGTGAAATTGTAAACATGTGGCCATGGATTTTGAAAATTCTAGAGAGAATTTTAAAAGCTTCAAGAGAATTTCAACAATTTTGAGAGGGATTTGAAAAGTTTCAATGGGAATGGGAAGAATTGGGACAAAAATTGGAAAATTTTTAAGGGACTTTGAAAAAATTTCAACTGGAATTTTAGCCATATTTTGACGTGAAATTGTAAACATGTGGCCATGGATTTTGAAAATTCTAGAGAGAATTTTAAAAGCTTTAACAGAATTTCTACAATTTTGAGAGGGATTTGAAAAGTTTCAATGGGAATGGGAAGAATTGGGACAAAAATTGGAAAATTTTTAAGGGACTTTGAAAAAATTTCAACTGGAATTTTAGCCATTTTTTTACGTGAAATTGTAAAGATGTGGACATGGATTTTGAAAATTCTAGAGAGAATTTTAAAAGCTTCAACAGAATTTCAACAATTTTGAGAGGGATTTGAAAAGTTTCAATGGGAATGGGAAGAATTGGGACAAAAATTGGAAAATTTTTAAGGGACTTTGAAAAAATTTCAACTGGAATTTTAGCCATTTTTTGACGTGAAATTGTAAACATGTGGCCATGGATTTTGAAAATTCTAGAGAGAATTTTAAAAGCTTCAAGAGAATTTCAACAATTTTGAGAGGGATTTGAAAAGTTTCAATGGGAATGGGAAGAATTGGGACAAAAATTGGAAAATTTTTAAGGGACTTTGAAAAAATTTCAACTGGAATTTTAGCCATTTTTTGACGTGAAATTGTAAACATGTGGACATGGATTTTGAAAATTCTAGAGAGAATTTTAAAAGCTTCAAGAAAATTTCAACAATTTTGAGAGGGATTTGAAAAGTTTCAATGGGAATGGGAAGAATTGGGACAAAAATTGGAAAATTTTTCAGGGACTTTGAAAAAATTTCAACTGGAATTTTAGCATCTTTTTGACGTGAAATTGTAAACATGTGGCCATGGATTTTGAAAATTCTAGAGAGAATTTTAAAAGCTTCAACAGAATTTCAACACTTTTGAGAGGGATTTGAAAAGTTTCAATGGGAATGGGAAGAATTGGGACAAAAATTGGAAAATTTTTAAGGGACTTTGAAAAAATTTCAACTGGAATTTTAGCCATTTTGACGTGAAATTGTAAACATGTGGCCATGGATTTTGAAAATTCTAGAGAGAATTTTAAAAGCTTCAATAGAATTTCAACAATTTTGAGAGGGATTTGAAAAGTTTCAATGGGAATGGGAAGAATTGGGACAGAAATTGGAAAATTTTTAAGGGACTTTGAAAAAATTTCAACTGGAATTTTAGCAATTTTTTGACGTGAAATTGTAAACATGTGGCCATGGATTTGGAAAATTCTAGAGATAATTTTAAAAGCTTCAAGAGAATTTCAACAATTTTGAGAGGGATTTGAAAAGTTTCAATGGGAATGGGAAGAATTGGGACAAAAATTGGAAAATTTTTAAGGGACTTTGAAAAAATTCCAACTGGAATTTTAGCCATTTTTTGACGTGAAATTGTAAACATGTGGCCATGGATTTTGAAAATTCTAGAGAGAATTTTAAAAGCTTTAACAGAATTTCTACAATTTTGAGAGGGATTTGAAAAGTTTCAATGGGAATGGGAAGAATTGGGACAAAAATTGGAAAATTTTTAAGGGACTTTGAAAAAATTTCAACTGGAATTTTAGCCATTTTTTTACGTGAAATTGTAAAGATGTGGACATGGATTTTGAAAATTCTAGAGAGAATTTTAAAAGCTTCAACAGAATTTCAACAATTTTGAGAGGGATTTGAAAAGTTTCAATGGGAATGGGAAGAATTGGGACAAAAATTGGAAAGTTTTTAAGGGACTTTGAAAAAATTTCAACTGGAATTTTAGCCATTTTTTAATGTGAAATTGTAAACATGTGGACATGGATTTTGAAAATTCTAGAGAGAATTTTAAAAGCTTCAAGAGAATTTCAACAATTTTGAGAGGGATTTGAAAAGTTTCAATGGGAATGGGAAGAATTGGGACAGAAATTGGAAAATTTTTAAGGGACTTTGAAAAAATTTCAACTGGAATTTTAGCAATTTTTTGACGTGAAATTGTAAACATGTAGCCATGGATTTTGAAAATTCTAGAGAGAATTTTAAAAGCTTCAAGAGAATTTCAACAATTTTGAGAGGGATTTGAAAAGTTTCAATGGGAATGGGAAGAATTGGGACAAAAATTGGAAAATTTTTAAGGGACTTTGAAAAAATTTCAACTGGAATTTTAGCAATTTTTTGACATGAAATTGTAAACATGTGGACATGGATTTTGAAAATTCTAGAGAGAACTTTAAAAGCTTCAAGAGAATTTCAACAATTTTGAGAGGGATTTGAAAAGTTTCAATGGGAATGGGAAGAATTGGGACAAAAATTGGAAAATTTTTAAGGGACTTTGAAAAAATTTCAACTGGAATTTTAGCAATTATTTTATGTGAAATTGTAAACATGTGGACATGGATTTTAAAATTCTAGAGAGAATTTTAAAAGCTTCAAGAGAATTTCAACAATTTTGAGAGGGATTTGAAAAGTTTCAATGGGAATGGGAAGAATTGGGACAAAAATTGGAAAATTTTTAAGGGACTTTGAAAAAATTTCAACTGGAATTTTAGCAATTTTTTTATGTGAAATTGTAAACATGTGGACATGGATTTTGAAAATTCTAGAGAGAATTTTAAAAGCTTCAAGAGAATTTCAACAATTTTGAGAGGTATTTGAAAAGTTTCAATGGGAATGGGAAGAATTGGGACAAAAATTGGAAAATTTTTAAGGGACTTTGAAAAAATTTCAACTGGAATTTTAGCCATTTTTTTATGTGAAATTGTAAACATGTGGACATGGATTTTGAAAATTCTAGAGAGAATTTTAAAAGCTTCAAGAGAATTTCAACAATTTTGAGAGGGATTTGAAAAGTTTCAATGGGAATGGGAAGAATTGGGACAAAAATTGGAAAATTTTTAAGGGACTTTGAAAAAATTTCAACTGGAATTTTAGCCATATTTTGACGTGAAATTGTAAACATGTGGCCATGGATTTTGAAAATTCTAGAGAGAATTTTAAAAGCTTCAAGAGAATTTCAACAATTTTGAGAGGGATTTGAAAAGTTTCAATGGGAATGGGAAGAATTGGGACAAAAATTGGAAAATTTTTAAGGGACTTTGAAAAAATTTCAACTGGAATTTTAGCCATTTTTTGACGTGAAATTGTAAACATGTGGCCATGGATTTTGAAAATTCTAGAGAGAATTTTAAAAGCATCAACAGAATTTCAACACTTTTGAGAGGGATTTGAAAAGTTTCAATGGGAATGGGAAGAATTGGGACAAAAATTGGAAAATTTTTAAGGGACTTTGAAAAAATTTCAACTGGAATTTTAGCCATTTTTTGACGTGAAATTGTAAACATGTGGCCATGGATTTTGAAAATTCTAGAGAGAATTTTAAAAGCTTCAAGAGAATTTCAACAATTTTGAGAGGGATTTGAAAAGTTTCAATGGGAATGGGAAGAATTGGGACAAAAATTGGAAAATTTTTAAGGGACTTTGAAAAAATTTCAACTGGAATTTTAGCGATTTTTTTACGTGAAATTGTAAACATGTGGCCATGGATTTTGAAAATTCTAGAGAGATTTTTAAAAGCTTCAACAGAATTTCAACAATTTTGAGAGGGATTTGAAAAGTTTCAATGGGAATGGGAAGAATTGGGACAAAAATTGGAAAATTTTTAAGGGACTTTGAAAAAATTTCAACTGGAATTTTAGCAATTATTTTATGTGAAATTGTAAACATGTGGACATGGATTTTAAAATTCTAGAGAGAATTTTAAAAGCTTCAAGAGAATTTCAACAATTTTGAGAGGGATTTGAAAAGTTTCAATGGGAATGGGAAGAATTGGGACAAAAATTGGAAAATTTTTAAGGGACTTTGAAAAAATTTCAACTGGAATTTTAGCAATTTTTTTATGTGAAATTGTAAACATGTGGACATGGATTTTGAAAATTCTAGAGAGAATTTTAAAAGCTTCAAGAGAATTTCAACAATTTTGAGAGGGATTTGAAAAGTTTCAATGGGAATGGGAAGAATTGGGACAAAAATTGGAAAATTTTTAAGGGACTTTGAAAAAATTTCAACTGGAATTTTAGCCATTTTTTTATGTGAAATTGTAAACATGTGGACATGGATTTTGAAAATTCTAGAGAGAATTTTAAAAGCTTCAAGAGAATTTCAACAATTTTGAGAGGGATTTGAAAAGTTTCAATGGGAATGGGAAGAATTGGGACAAAAATTGGAAAATTTTGAAGGGACTTTGAAAAAATTTCAACTGGAATTTTAGCCATATTTTGACGTGAAATTGTAAACATGTGGCCATGGATTTTGAAAATTCTAGAGAGAATTTTAAAAGCTTCAACAGAATTTCAACAATTTTGAGAGGGATTTGAAAAGTTTCAATGGGAATGGGAAGAATTGGGACAAAAATTGGAAAATTTTGAAGGGACTTTGAAAAAATTTCAACTGGAATTTTAGCCATTTTTTGACGTGAAATTGTAAACATGTGGACATGGATTTTGAAAATTCTAGAGAGAATTTTAAAAGCATCAACAGAATTTCAACACTTTTGAGAGGGATTTGAAAAGTTTCAATGGGAATGGGAAGAATTGGGACAAAAATTGGAAAATTTTTAAGGGACTTTGAAAAAATTTCAACTGGAATTTCAGCAATTTTTTGACGTGAAATTGTAAACATGTGGCCATGGATTTTGAAAATTCTAGAGAGAATTTTAAAAGCTTCAAGAGAATTTCAACAATTTTGAGAGGGATTTGAAAAGTTTCAATGGGAATGGGAAGAATTGGGACAAAAATTGGAAAATTTTGAAGGGACTTTGAAAAAATTTCAACTGGAATTTTAGCAATTTTTTGAAGTGAAATTGTAAACATGTGGACATGGATTTTGAAAATTCTAGAGAGAATTTTAAAAGCTTCAAGAGAATTTCAACAATTTTGAGAGGGATTTGAAAAGTTTCAATGGGAATGGGAAGAATTGGGACAAAAATTGGAAAATTTTTAAGGGACTTTGAAAAAATTTCAACTGGAATTTTAGCCATTTTTTTATGTGAAATTGTAAACATGTGGCCATGGATTTTGAAAATTCTAGAGAGAATTTTAAAAGCTTCAAGAGAATTTCAACAATTTTGAGAGGGATTTGAAAAGTTTCAATGGGAATGGGAAGAATTGGGACAAAAATTGGAAAATTTTGAAGGGACTTTGAAAAAATTTCAACTGGAATTTTAGCCATTTTTTTACGTGAAATTGTAAAGATGTGGCCATGGATTTTGAAAATTCTAGAGAGATTTTTAAAAGCTTCAAGAGAATTTCAACAATTTTGAGAGGGATTTGAAAAGTTTCAATGGGAATGGGAAGAATTGGGACAAAAATTGGAAAATTTTTAAGGGACTTTGAAAAAATTTCAACTGGAATTTTAGCCATATTTTGACGTGAAATTGTAAACATGTGGCCATGGATTTTGAAAATTCTAGAGAGATTTTTAAAAGCTTCAACAGAATTTCAACAATTTTGAGAGGGATTTGAAAAGTTTCAATGGGAATGGGAAGAATTGGGACAAAAATTGGAAAATTTTTAAGGGACTTTGAAAAAATTTCAACTGGAATTTTAGCCATTTTTTGACGTGAAATTGTAAACATGTGGACATGGATTTTGAAAATTCTAGAGAGAATTTTAAAAGCATCAACAGAATTTCAACACTTTTGAGAGGGATTTGAAAAGTTTCAATGGGAATGGGAAGAATTGGGACAAAAATTGGAAAATTTTTAAGGGACTTTGAAAAAATTTCAACTGGAATTTCAGCAATTTTTTGACGTGAAATTGTAAACATGTGGCCATGGATTTTGAAAATTCTAGAGAGAATTTTAAAAGCTTCAATAGAATTTCAACAATTTTGAGAGGGATTTGAAAAGTTTCAATGGGAATGGGAAGAATTGGGACAAAAATTGGAAAATTTTTAAGGGACTTTGAAAAAATTTCAACTGGAATTTTAGCGATTTTTTTACGTGAAATTGTAAACATGTGGCCATGGATTTTGAAAATTCTAGAGAGATTTTTAAAAGCTTCAACAGAATTTCAACAATTTTGAGAGGGATTTGAAAAGTTTCAATGGGAATGGGAAGAATTGGGACAAAAATTGGAAAATTTTTAAGGGACTTTGAAAAAATTTCAACTGGAATTTTAGCAATTATTTTATGTGAAATTGTAAACATGTGGACATGGATTTTAAAATTCTAGAGAGAATTTTAAAAGCTTCAAGAGAATTTCAACAATTTTGAGAGGGATTTGAAAAGTTTCAATGGGAATGGGAAGAATTGGGACAAAAATTGGAAAATTTTTAAGGGACTTTGAAAAAATTTCAACTGGAATTTTAGCCATTTTTTTATGTGAAATTGTAAACATGTGGACATGGATTTTGAAAATTCTAGAGAGAATTTTAAAAGCTTCAAGAGAATTTCAACAATTTTGAGAGGGATTTGAAAAGTTTCAATGGGAATGGGAAGAATTGGGACAAAAATTGGAAAATTTTTAAGGGACTTTGAAAAAATTTCAACTGGAATTTTAGCCATTTTTTTATGTGAAATTGTAAACATGTGGACATGGATTTTGAAAATTCTAGAGAGAATTTTAAAAGCTTCAAGAGAATTTCAACAATTTTGAGAGGGATTTGAAAAGTTTCAATGGGAATGGGAAGAATTGGGACAAAAATTGGAAAATTTTGAAGGGACTTTGAAAAAATTTCAACTGGAATTTTAGCCATATTTTGACGTGAAATTGTAAACATGTGGCCATGGATTTTGAAAATTCTAGAGAGATTTTTAAAAGCTTCAACAGAATTTCAACAATTTTGAGAGGGATTTGAAAAGTTTCAATGGGAATGGGAAGAATTGGGACAAAAATTGGAAAATTTTGAAGGGACTTTGAAAAAATTTCAACTGGAATTTTAGCAATTTTTTGACATGAAATTGTAAACATGTGGACATGGATTTTGAAAATTCTAGAGAGAACTTTAAAAGCTTCAAGAGAATTTCAACAATTTTGAGAGGGATTTGAAAAGTTTCAATGGGAATGGGAAGAATTGGGACAAAAATTGGAAAATTTTTAAGGGACTTTGAAAAAATTTCAACTGGAATTTTAGCCATTTTTTTTATGTGAAATTGTAAACATGTGGCCATGGATTTTGAAAATTCTAGAGAGAATTTTAAAAGCTTCAAGAGAATTTCAACAATTTTGAGAGGGATTTGAAAAGTTTCAATGGGAATGGGAAGAATTGGGACAAAAATTGGAAAATTTTTAAGGGACTTTGAAAAAATTTCAACTGGAATTTTAGCCATATTTTGACGTGAAATTGTAAACATGTGGCCATGGATTTTGAAAATTCTAGAGAGATTTTTAAAAGCTTCAAGAGAATTTCAACAATTTTGAGAGGGATTTGAAAAGTTTCAATGGGAATGGGAAGAATTGGGACAAAAATTGGAAAATTTTTAAGGGACTTTGAAAAAATTTCAACTGGAATTTTAGCAATTATTTTATGTGAAATTGTAAACATGTGGACATGGATTTTAAAATTCTAGAGAGAATTTTAAAAGCTTCAAGAGAATTTCAACAATTTTGAGAGGGATTTGAAAAGTTTCAATGGGAATGGGAAGAATTGGGACAAAAATTGGAAAATTTTTAAGGGACTTTGAAAAAATTTCAACTGGAATTTTAGCAATTTTTTTATGTGAAATTGTAAACATGTGGACATGGATTTTGAAAATTCTAGAGAGAATTTTAAAAGCTTCAAGAGAATTTCAACAATTTTGAGAGGGATTTGAAAAGTTTCAATGGGAATGGGAAGAATTGGGACAAAAATTGGAAAATTTTTAAGGGACTTTGAAAAAATTTCAACTGGAATTTTAGCCATTTTTTTATGTGAAATTGTAAACATGTGGCCATGGATTTTGAAAATTCTAGAGAGAATTTTAAAAGCTTCAAGAGAATTTCAACAATTTTGAGAGGGATTTGAAAAGTTTCAATGGGAATGGGAAGAATTGGGACAAAAATTGGAAAATTTTTAAGGGACTTTGAAAAAATTTCAACTGGAATTTTAGCCATATTTTGACGTGAAATTGTAAACATGTGGCCATGGATTTTGAAAATTCTAGAGAGATTTTTAAAAGCTTCAACAGAATTTCAACAATTTTGAGAGGGATTTGAAAAGTTTCAATGGGAATGGGAAGAATTGGGACAAAAATTGGAAAATTTTTAAGGGACTTTGAAAAAATTTCAACTGGAATTTTAGCCATTTTTTGACGTGAAATTGTAAACATGTGGACATGGATTTTGAAAATTCTAGAGAGAATTTTAAAAGCATCAACAGAATTTCAACACTTTTGAGAGGGATTTGAAAAGTTTCAATGGGAATGGGAAGAATTGGGACAAAAATTGGAAAATTTTTAAGGGACTTTGAAAAAATTTCAACTGGAATTTCAGCAATTTTTTTATGTGAAATTGTAAACATGTGGCCATGGATTTTGAAAATTCTAGAGAGAATTTTAAAAGCTTCAAGAGAATTTCAACAATTTTGAGAGGGATTTGAAAAGTTTCAATGGGAATGGGAAGAATTGGGACAAAAATTGGAAAATTTTTAAGGGACTTTGAAAAAATTTCAACTGGAATTTTAGCCATTTTTTTATGTGAAATTGTAAACATGTGGCCATGGATTTTGAAAATTCTAGAGAGAATTTTAAAAGCTTCAAGAGAATTTCAACAATTTTGAGAGGGATTTGAAAAGTTTCAATGGGAATGGGAAGAATTGGGACAAAAATTGGAAAATTTTGAAGGGACTTTGAAAAAATTTCAACTGGAATTTTAGCCATTTTTTTACGTGAAATTGTAAAGATGTGGCCATGGATTTTGAAAATTCTAGAGAGATTTTTAAAAGCTTCAAGAGAATTTCAACAATTTTGAGAGGGATTTGAAAAGTTTCAATGGGAATGGGAAGAATTGGGACAAAAATTGGAAAATTTTTAAGGGACTTTGAAAAAATTTCAACTGGAATTTTAGCCATATTTTGACGTGAAATTGTAAACATGTGGCCATGGATTTTGAAAATTCTAGAGAGATTTTTAAAAGCTTCAACAGAATTTCAACAATTTTGAGAGGGATTTGAAAAGTTTCAATGGGAATGGGAAGAATTGGGACAAAAATTGGAAAATTTTTAAGGGACTTTGAAAAAATTTCAACTGGAATTTTAGCCATTTTTTGACGTGAAATTGTAAACATGTGGACATGGATTTTGAAAATTCTAGAGAGAATTTTAAAAGCATCAACAGAATTTCAACACTTTTGAGAGGGATTTGAAAAGTTTCAATGGGAATGGGAAGAATTGGGACAAAAATTGGAAAATTTTTAAGGGACTTTGAAAAAATTTCAACTGGAATTTCAGCAATTTTTTGACGTGAAATTGTAAACATGTGGCCATGGATTTTGAAAATTCTAGAGAGAATTTTAAAAGCTTCAAGAGAATTTCAACAATTTTGAGAGGGATTTGAAAAGTTTCAATGGGAATGGGAAGAATTGGGACAAAAATTGGAAAATTTTTAAGGGACTTTGAAAAAATTTCAACTGGAATTTTAGCGATTTTTTTACGTGAAATTGTAAACATGTGGCCATGGATTTTGAAAATTCTAGAGAGATTTTTAAAAGCTTCAACAGAATTTCAACAATTTTGAGAGGGATTTGAAAAGTTTCAATGGGAATGGGAAGAATTGGGACAAAAATTGGAAAATTTTTAAGGGACTTTGAAAAAATTTCAACTGGAATTTTAGCAATTATTTTATGTGAAATTGTAAACATGTGGACATGGATTTTAAAATTCTAGAGAGAATTTTAAAAGCTTCAAGAGAATTTCAACAATTTTGAGAGGGATTTGAAAAGTTTCAATGGGAATGGGAAGAATTGGGACAAAAATTGGAAAATTTTTAAGGGACTTTGAAAAAATTTCAACTGGAATTTTAGCCATTTTTTTATGTGAAATTGTAAACATGTGGACATGGATTTTGAAAATTCTAGAGAGAATTTTAAAAGCTTCAAGAGAATTTCAACAATTTTGAGAGGGATTTGAAAAGTTTCAATGGGAATGGGAAGAATTGGGACAAAAATTGGAAAATTTTTAAGGGACTTTGAAAAAATTTCAACTGGAATTTTAGCCATTTTTTTATGTGAAATTGTAAACATGTGGACATGGATTTTGAAAATTCTAGAGAGAATTTTAAAAGCTTCAAGAGAATTTCAACAATTTTGAGAGGGATTTGAAAAGTTTCAATGGGAATGGGAAGAATTGGGACAAAAATTGGAAAATTTTGAAGGGACTTTGAAAAAATTTCAACTGGAATTTTAGCCATATTTTGACGTGAAATTGTAAACATGTGGCCATGGATTTTGAAAATTCTAGAGAGATTTTTAAAAGCTTCAAGAGAATTTCAACAATTTTGAGAGGGATTTGAAAAGTTTCAATGGGAATGGGAAGAATTGGGACAAAAATTGGAAAATTTTGAAGGGACTTTGAAAAAATTTCAACTGGAATTTTAGCAATTTTTTGACATGAAATTGTAAACATGTGGACATGGATTTTGAAAATTCTAGAGAGAACTTTAAAAGCTTCAAGAGAATTTCAACAATTTTGAGAGGGATTTGAAAAGTTTCAATGGGAATGGGAAGAATTGGGACAAAAATTGGAAAATTTTTAAGGGACTTTGAAAAAATTTCAACTGGAATTTTAGCCATTTTTTTTATGTGAAATTGTAAACATGTGGCCATGGATTTTGAAAATTCTAGAGAGAATTTTAAAAGCTTCAAGAGAATTTCAACAATTTTGAGAGGGATTTGAAAAGTTTCAATGGGAATGGGAAGAATTGGGACAAAAATTGGAAAATTTTTAAGGGACTTTGAAAAAATTTCAACTGGAATTTTAGCCATATTTTGACGTGAAATTGTAAACATGTGGCCATGGATTTTGAAAATTCTAGAGAGATTTTTAAAAGCTTCAAGAGAATTTCAACAATTTTGAGAGGGATTTGAAAAGTTTCAATGGGAATGGGAAGAATTGGGACAAAAATTGGAAAATTTTTAAGGGACTTTGAAAAAATTTCAACTGGAATTTTAGCAATTATTTTATGTGAAATTGTAAACATGTGGACATGGATTTTAAAATTCTAGAGAGAATTTTAAAAGCTTCAAGAGAATTTCAACAATTTTGAGAGGGATTTGAAAAGTTTCAATGGGAATGGGAAGAATTGGGACAAAAATTGGAAAATTTTTAAGGGACTTTGAAAAAATTTCAACTGGAATTTTAGCAATTTTTTTATGTGAAATTGTAAACATGTGGACATGGATTTTGAAAATTCTAGAGAGAATTTTAAAAGCTTCAAGAGAATTTCAACAATTTTGAGAGGGATTTGAAAAGTTTCAATGGGAATGGGAAGAATTGGGACAAAAATTGGAAAATTTTTAAGGGACTTTGAAAAAATTTCAACTGGAATTTTAGCCATTTTTTTATGTGAAATTGTAAACATGTGGCCATGGATTTTGAAAATTCTAGAGAGAATTTTAAAAGCTTCAAGAGAATTTCAACAATTTTGAGAGGGATTTGAAAAGTTTCAATGGGAATGGGAAGAATTGGGACAAAAATTGGAAAATTTTTAAGGGACTTTGAAAAAATTTCAACTGGAATTTTAGCCATATTTTGACGTGAAATTGTAAACATGTGGCCATGGATTTTGAAAATTCTAGAGAGATTTTTAAAAGCTTCAAGAGAATTTCAAC
The DNA here is from genome assembly GCF_964273445.1 of Streptopelia decaocto. NCBI lineage: Eukaryota > Metazoa > Chordata > Aves > Columbiformes > Columbidae > Streptopelia > Streptopelia decaocto. Next base: position 103,391 of record NW_028115093.1, read on the forward strand.
AATTTTGAGAGGGATTTGAAAAGTTTCAATGGGAATGGGAAGAATTGGGACAAAAATTGGAAAATTTTTAAGGGACTTTGAAAAAATTTCAACTGGAATTTTAGCCATTTTTTGACGTGAAATTGTAAACATGTGGCCATGGATTTTGAAAATTCTAGAGAGAATTTTAAAAGCATCAACAGAATTTCAACACTTTTGAGAGGGATTTGAAAAGTTTCAATGGGAATGGGAAGAATTGGGACAAAAATTGGAAAATTTTTAAGGGACTTTGAAAAAATTTCAACTGGAATTTCAGCAATTTTTTTATGTGAAATTGTAAACATGTGGCCATGGATTTTGAAAATTCTAGAGAGAATTTTAAAAGCTTCAAGAGAATTTCAACAATTTTGAGAGGGATTTGAAAAGTTTCAATGGGAATGGGAAGAATTGGGACAAAAATTGGAAAATTTTTAAGGGACTTTGAAAAAATTTCAACTGGAATTTTAGCGATTTTTTTACGTGAAATTGTAAACATGTGGCCATGGATTTTGAAAATTCTAGAGAGATTTTTAAAAGCTTCAACAGAATTTCAACAATTTTGAGAGGGATTTGAAAAGTTTCAATGGGAATGGGAAGAATTGGGACAAAAATTGGAAAATTTTTAAGGGACTTTGAAAAAATTTCAACTGGAATTTTAGCAATTATTTTATGTGAAATTGTAAACATGTGGACATGGATTTTAAAATTCTAGAGAGAATTTTAAAAGCTTCAAGAGAATTTCAACAATTTTGAGAGGGATTTGAAAAGTTTCAATGGGAATGGGAAGAATTGGGACAAAAATTGGAAAATTTTTAAGGGACTTTGAAAAAATTTCAACTGGAATTTTAGCCATTTTTTTATGTGAAATTGTAAACATGTGGACATGGATTTTGAAAATTCTAGAGAGAATTTTAAAAGCTTCAAGAGAATTTCAACAATTTTGAGAGGGATTTGAAAAGTTTCAATGGGAATGGGAAGAATTGGGACAAAAATTGGAAAATTTTTAAGGGACTTTGAAAAAATTTCAACTGGAATTTTAGCCATTTTTTTATGTGAAATTGTAAACATGTGGACATGGATTTTGAAAATTCTAGAGAGAATTTTAAAAGCTTCAAGAGAATTTCAACAATTTTGAGAGGGATTTGAAAAGTTTCAATGGGAATGGGAAGAATTGGGACAAAAATTGGAAAATTTTTAAGGGACTTTGAAAAAATTTCAACTGGAATTTTAGCCATATTTTGACGTGAAATTGTAAACATGTGGCCATGGATTTTGAAAATTCTAGAGAGATTTTTAAAAGCTTCAACAGAATTTCAACAATTTTGAGAGGGATTTGAAAAGTTTCAATGGGAATGGGAAGAATTGGGACAAAAATTGGAAAATTTTGAAGGGACTTTGAAAAAATTTCAACTGGAATTTTAGCCATTTTTTGACGTGAAATTGTAAACATGTGGACATGGATTTTGAAAATTCTAGAGAGAATTTTAAAAGCATCAACAGAATTTCAACACTTTTGAGAGGGATTTGAAAAGTTTCAATGGGAATGGGAAGAATTGGGACAAAAATTGGAAAATTTTTAAGGGACTTTGAAAAAATTTCAACTGGAATTTCAGCAATTTTTTGACGTGAAATTGTAAACATGTGGCCATGGATTTTGAAAATTCTAGAGAGAATTTTAAAAGCTTAAAGAGAATTTCAACAATTTTGAGAGGGATTTGAAAAGTTTCAATGGGAATGGGAAGAATTGGGACAAAAATTGGAAAATTTTGAAGGGACTTTGAAAAAATTTCAACTGGAATTTTAGCAATTTTTTGAAGTGAAATTGTAAACATGTGGACATGGATTTTGAAAATTCTAGAGAGAATTTTAAAAGCTTCAAGAGAATTTCAACAATTTTGAGAGGGATTTGAAAAGTTTCAATGGGAATGGGAAGAATTGGGACAAAAATTGGAAAATTTTTAAGGGACTTTGAAAAAATTTCAACTGGAATTTTAGCCATATTTTGACGTGAAATTGTAAACATGTGGACATGGATTTTGAAAATTCTAGAGAGAATTTTAAAAGCTTCAAGAGAATTTCAACAATTTTGAGAGGGATTTGAAAAGTTTCAATGGGAATGGGAAGAATTGGGACAAAAATTGGAAAATTTTTAAGGGACTTTGAAAAAATTTCAACTGGAATTTTAGCCATTTTTTTATGTGAAATTGTAAACATGTGGCCATGGATTTTGAAAATTCTAGAGAGAATTTTAAAAGCTTCAAGAGAATTTCAACAATTTTGAGAGGGATTTGAAAAGTTTCAATGGGAATGGGAAGAATTGGGACAAAAATTGGAAAATTTTTAAGGGACTTTGAAAAAATTTCAACTGGAATTTTAGCCATATTTTGACGTGAAATTGTAAACATGTGGCCATGGATTTTGAAAATTCTAGAGAGATTTTTAAAAGCTTCAACAGAATTTCAACAATTTTGAGAGGGATTTGAAAAGTTTCAATGGGAATGGGAAGAATTGGGACAAAAATTGGAAAATTTTTAAGGGACTTTGAAAAAATTTCAACTGGAATTTTAGCCATTTTTTGACGTGAAATTGTAAACATGTGGACATGGATTTTGAAAATTCTAGAGAGAATTTTAAAAGCATCAACAGAATTTCAACACTTTTGAGAGGGATTTGAAAAGTTTCAATGGGAATGGGAAGAATTGGGACAAAAATTGGAAAATTTTTAAGGGACTTTGAAAAAATTTCAACTGGAATTTCAGCAATTTTTTGACGTGAAATTGTAAACATGTGGCCATGGATTTTGAAAATTCTAGAGAGAATTTTAAAAGCTTCAAGAGAATTTCAACAATTTTGAGAGGGATTTGAAAAGTTTCAATGGGAATGGGAAGAATTGGGACAAAAATTGGAAAATTTTTAAGGGACTTTGAAAAAATTTCAACTGGAATTTTAGCGATTTTTTTACGTGAAATTGTAAACATGTGGCCATGGATTTTGAAAATTCTAGAGAGATTTTTAAAAGCTTCAACATAATTTCAACAATTTTGAGAGGGATTTGAAAAGTTTCAATGGGAATGGGAAGAATTGGGACAAAAATTGGAAAATTTTTAAGGGACTTGGAAAAAATTTCAACTGGAATTTTAGCAATTATTTTATGTGAAATTGTAAACATGTGGACATGGATTTTAAAATTCTAGAGAGAATTTTAAAAGCTTCAAGAGAATTTCAACAATTTTGAGAGGGATTTGAAAAGTTTCAATGGGAATGGGAAGAATTGGGACAAAAATTGGAAAATTTTTAAGGGACTTTGAAAAAATTTCAACTGGAATTTTAGCCATTTTTTTATGTGAAATTGTAAACATGTGGACATGGATTTTGAAAATTCTAGAGAGAATTTTAAAAGCTTCAAGAGAATTTCAACAATTTTGAGAGGGATTTGAAAAGTTTCAATGGGAATGGGAAGAATTGGGACAAAAATTGGAAAATTTTTAAGGGACTTTGAAAAAATTTCAACTGGAATTTTAGCCATTTTTTTATGTGAAATTGTAAACATGTGGACATGGATTTTGAAAATTCTAGAGAGAATTTTAAAAGCTTCAAGAGAATTTCAACAATTTTGAGAGGGATTTGAAAAGTTTCAATGGGAATGGGAAGAATTGGGACAAAAATTGGAAAATTTTGAAGGGACTTTGAAAAAATTTCAACTGGAATTTTAGCCATATTTTGACGTGAAATTGTAAACATGTGGCCATGGATTTTGAAAATTCTAGAGAGATTTTTAAAAGCTTCAACAGAATTTCAACAATTTTGAGAGGGATTTGAAAAGTTTCAATGGGAATGGGAAGAATTGGGACAAAAATTGGAAAATTTTGAAGGGACTTTGAAAAAATTTCAACTGGAATTTTAGCCATTTTTTGACGTGAAATTGTAAACATGTGGACATGGATTTTGAAAATTCTAGAGAGAATTTTAAAAGCATCAACAGAATTTCAACACTTTTGAGAGGGATTTGAAAAGTTTCAATGGGAATGGGAAGAATTGGGACAAAAATTGGAAAATTTTTAAGGGACTTTGAAAAAATTTCAACTGGAATTTCAGCAATTTTTTGACGTGAAATTGTAAACATGTGGCCATGGATTTTGAAAATTCTAGAGAGAATTTTAAAAGCTTAAAGAGAATTTCAACAATTTTGAGAGGGATTTGAAAAGTTTCAATGGGAATGGGAAGAATTGGGACAAAAATTGGAAAATTTTGAAGGGACTTTGAAAAAATTTCAACTGGAATTTTAGCAATTTTTTGAAGTGAAATTGTAAACATGTGGACATGGATTTTGAAAATTCTAGAGAGAATTTTAAAAGCTTCAAGAGAATTTCAACAATTTTGAGAGGGATTTGAAAAGTTTCAATGGGAATGGGAAGAATTGGGACAAAAATTGGAAAATTTTTAAGGGACTTTGAAAAAATTTCAACTGGAATTTTAGCCATATTTTGACGTGAAATTGTAAACATGTGGACATGGATTTTGAAAATTCTAGAGAGAATTTTAAAAGCTTCAAGAGAATTTCAACAATTTTGAGAGGGATTTGAAAAGTTTCAATGGGAATGGGAAGAATTGGGACAAAAATTGGAAAATTTTTAAGGGACTTTGAAAAAATTTCAACTGGAATTTTAGCGATTTTTTTACGTGAAATTGTAAACATGTGGCCATGGATTTTGAAAATTCTAGAGAGATTTTTAAAAGCTTCAACAGAATTTCAACAATTTTGAGAGGGATTTGAAAAGTTTCAATGGGAATGGGAAGAATTGGGACAAAAATTGGAAAATTTTTAAGGGACTTTGAAAAAATTTCAACTGGAATTTTAGCCATTTTTTGACGTGTAATTGTAAACATGTGGACATGGATTTTGAAAATTCTAGAGAGAATTTTAAAAGCTTCAACAGAATTTCAACACTTTTGAGAGGGATTTGAAAAGTTTCAATGGGAATGGGAAGAATTGGGACAAAAATTGGAAAATTTTTAAGGGACTTTGAAAAAATTTCAACTGGAATTTCAGCAATTTTTTGACGTGAAATTGTAAACATGTGGCCATGGATTTTGAAAATTCTAGAGAGAATTTTAAAAGCTTCAACAGAATTTACACAATTTTGAGAGGTATTTGAAAAGTTTCAATGGGAATGGGAAGAATTGGGACAAAAATTGGAAAATTTTTAAGGGACTTTGAAAAAATTTCAACTGGAATTTTAGCAATTTTTTATGTGAAATTTTAAACATGTGGCCATGGATTTTGAAAATTCTAGAGAGAATTTTAAAAGCTTCAAGAGAATTTCAACAATTTTGAGAGGGATTTGAAAAGTTTCAATGGGAATGGGAAGAATTGGGACAAAAATTGGAAAATTTTGAAGGGACTTTGAAAAAATTTCAACTGGAATTTTAGCAATTTTTTGACGTGAAATTGTAAACATGTTGAAGTGGATTTTGAAAATTCTAGAGAGAATTTTAAAAGCTTCAAGAGAATTTCAACAATTTTGAGAGGGATTTGAAAAGTTTCAATGGGAATGGGAAGAATTGGGACAAAAATTGGAAAATTTTTAAGGGACTTTGAAAAAATTTCAACTGGAATTTTAGCCATTTTTTTATGTGAAATTGTAAACATGTGGACATGGATTTTGAAAATTCTAGAGAGAATTTTAAAAGCTTCAAGAGAATTTCAACAATTTTGAGAGGGATTTGAAAAGTTTCAATGGGAATGGGAAGAATTGGGACAAAAATTGGAAAATTTTTAAGGGACTTTGAAAAAATTTCAACTGGAATTTTAGCAATTTTTTTATGTGAAATTGTAAACATGTGGACATGGATTTTGAAAATTCTAGAGAGAATTTTAAAAGCTTCAAGAGAATTTCAACAATTTTGAGAGGGATTTGAAAAGTTTCAATGGGAATGGGAAGAATTGGGACAAAAATTGGAAAATTTTTAAGGGACTTTGAAAAAATTTCAACTGGAATTTTAGCCATATTTTGACGTGAAATTGTAAACATGTGGCCATGGATTTTGAAAATTCTAGAGAGAATTTTAAAAGCTTCAAGAGAATTTCAACAATTTTGAGAGGGATTTGAAAAGTTTCAATGGGAATGGGAAGAATTGGGACAAAAATTGGAAAATTTTTAAGGGACTTTGAAAAAATTTCAACTGGAATTTTAGCCATTTTTTGACGTGAAATTGTAAACATGTGGACATGGATTTTGAAAATTCTAGAGAGAATTTTAAAAGCATCAACAGAATTTCAACACTTTTGAGAGGGATTTGAAAAGTTTCAATGGGAATGGGAAGAATTGGGACAAAAATTGGAAAATTTTTAAGGGACTTTGAAAAAATTTCAACTGGAATTTCAGCAATTTTTTGACGTGAAATTGTAAACATGTGGCCATGGATTTTGAAAATTCTAGAGAGAATTTTAAAAGCTTCAAGAGAATTTCAACAATTTTGAGAGGGATTTGAAAAGTTTCAATGGGAATGGGAAGAATTGGGACAAAAATTGGAAAATTTTGAAGGGACTTTGAAAAAATTTCAACTGGAATTTTAGCCATTTTTTTACGTGAAATTGTAAAGATGTGGCCATGGATTTTGAAAATTCTAGAGAGATTTTTAAAAGCTTCAAGAAAATTTCAACAATTTTGAGAGGGATTTGAAAAGTTTCAATGGGAATGGGAAGAATTGGGACAAAAATTGGAAAATTTTTAAGGGACTTTGAAAAAATTTCAACTGGAATTTTAGCCATTTTTTGACGTGAAATTGTAAACATGTGGACATGGATTTTGAAAATTCTAGAGAGAATTTTAAAAGCTTCAACAGAATTTCAACACTTTTGAGAGGGATTTGAAAAGTTTCAATGGGAATGGGAAGAATTGGGACAAAAATTGGAAAATTTTTAAGGGACTTTGAAAAAATTTCAACTGGAATTTCAGCAATTTTTTGACGTGAAATTGTAAACATGTGGCCATGGATTTTGAAAATTCTAGAGAGAATTTTAAAAGCTTCAACAGAATTTACACAATTTTGAGAGGTATTTGAAAAGTTTCAATGGGAATGGGAAGAATTGGGACAAAAATTGGAAAATTTTTAAGGGACTTTGAAAAAATTTCAACTGGAATTTTAGCCATATTTTGACGTGAAATTGTAAACATGTGGCCATGGATTTTGAAAATTCTAGAGAGAATTTTAAAAGCTTCAAGAGAATTTCAACAATTTGGAGAGGGATTTGAAAAGTTTCAATGGGAATGGGAAGAATTGGGACAAAAATTGGAAAATTTTGAAGGGACTTTGAAAAAATTTCAACTGGAATTTTAGCAATTTTTTGACGTGAAATTGTAAACATGTTGAAGTGGATTTTGAAAATTCTAGAGAGAATTTTAAAAGCTTCAAGAGAATTTCAACAATTTTGAGAGGGATTTGAAAAGTTTCAATGGGAATGGGAAGAATTGGGACAAAAATTGGAAAATTTTTAAGGGACTTTGAAAAAATTTCAACTGGAATTTTAGCCATTTTTTAATGTGAAATTGTAAACATGTGGACATGGATTTTGAAAATTCTAGAGAGAATTTTAAAAGCTTCAAGAGAATTTCAACAATTTTGAGAGAGATTTGAAAAGTTTCAATGGGAATGGGAAGAATTGGGACAAAAATTGGAAAATTTTTCAGGGACTTTGAAAAAATTTCAACTGGAATTTTAGCGTCTTTTTGACATGAAATTGTAAACATGTGGCCATGGATTTTGAAAATTCTAGAGAGAATTTTAAAAGCTTCAACAGAATTTCAACAATTTTGAGAGGGATTTGAAAAGTTTCAATGGGAATGGGAAGAATTGGGACAAAAATTGGAAAATTTTTAAGGGACTTTGAAAAAATTTCAACTGGAATTTTAGCCATTTTTTGACGTGAAATTGTAAACATGTGGCCATGGATTTTGAAAATTCTAGAGAGAATTTTAAAAGCTTCAACAGAATATCAACAATTTTGAGAGGGATTTGAAAAGTTTCAATGGGAATGGGAAGAATTGGGACAAAAATTGGAAAATTTTTAAGGGACTTTGAAAAAATTTCAACTGGAATTTTAGCAATTTTTTGACGTGAAATTGTAAACATGTTGAAGTGGATTTTGAAAATTCTAGAGAGAATTTTAAAAGCTTCAACAGAATTTCAACAATTTTGAGAGGGATTTGAAAAGTTTCAATGGGAATGGGAAGAATTGGGACAAAAATTGGAAAATTTTTAAGGGACTTTGAAAAAATTGCAACTGGAATTTTAGCCATTTTTTGACGTGAAATTGTAAACATGTGGACATGGATTTTTAAAATTCTAGAGAGATTTTTAAAAGCTTCAAGAGAATTTCAACAATTTTGAGAGGGATTTGAAAAGTTTCAATGGGAATGGGAAGAATTGGGACAAAAATTGGAAAATTTTTAAGGGACTTTGAAAAAATTTCAACTGGAATTTTAGCAATTTTTTGACGTGAAATTGTAAACATGTGGACATGGATTTTGAAAGTTCTAGAGAGAATTTTAAAAGCTTCAAGAGAATTTCAACACTTTTGAGAGGGATTTGAAAAGTTTCAATGGGAATGGGAAGAATTGGGACAAAAATTGGAAAATTTTTAAGGGACTTTGAAAAAATTTCAACTGGAATTTTAGCCATTATTTTATGTGAAATTGTAAACATGTGGCCATGGATTTTGAAAATTCTAGAGAGAATTTTAAAAGCTTCAAGAGAATTTCAACAATTTTGAGAGGGATTTGAAAAGTTTCAATGGGAATGGGAAGAATTCGGACAAAAATTGGAAAATTTTTAAGGGACTTTGAAAAAATTTCAACTGGAATTTTAGCAATTTTTTGACGTGAAATTGTAAACATGTGGACATGGATTTTGAAAATTCTAGAGAGAATTTTAAAAGCTTCAAGAGAATTTCAACAATTTTGAGAGGGATTTGAAAAGTTTCAATGGGAATGGGAAGAATTGGGACAAAAATTGGAAAATTTTTAAGGGACTTTGAAAAAATTTCAACTGGAATTTTAGCCATTTATTTATGTGAAATTGCAAACATGTGGACATGGATTTTGAAAATTCTAGAGAGAATTTTAAAAGCTTCAACAGAATTTCAACAATTTTGAGAGGGATTTGAAAAGTTTCAATGGGAATGGGAAGAATTGGGACAAAAATTGGAAAATTTTTCAGGGACTTTGAAAAAATTTCAACTGGAATTTTAGCATCTTTTTGACGTGAAATTGTAAACATGTGGACATGGATTTTGAAAATTCTAGAGAGAATTTTAAAAGCTTCAACAGAATTTCAACAATTTTGAGAGGGATTTGCAAAGTTTCAATGGGAATGGGAAGAATTGGGACAAAAATTGGAAAATTTTTAAGGGACTTTGAAAAAATTTCAACTGGAATTTTAGCCATTTTTTTACGTGAAATTGTAAACATGTGGCCATGGATTTTGAAAATTCTAGAGAGAATTTTAAAAGCTTCAAGAGAATTTCAACAATTTGGAGAGGGATTTGAAAAGTTTCAATGGGAATGGGAAGAATTGGGACAAAAATTGGAAAATTTTTAAGGGACTTTGAAAAAATTTCAACTGGAATTTTAGCCATTTTTTGACGTGAAATTGTAAACATGTTGAAGTGGATTTTGAAAATTCTAGAGAGAATTTTAAAAGCTTCAACAGAATTTCAACAATTTTGAGAGGGATTTGAAAAGTTTCAATGGGAATGGGAAGAATTGGGACAAAAATTGGAAAATTTTTAAGGGACTTTGAAAAAATTTCAACTGGAATTTTAGCCATTTTTTGACATGAAATTGTAAACATGTGGACATGGATTTTTAAAATTCTAGAGAGATTTTTAAAAGCTTCAACAGAATTTCAACAATTTTGAGAGGGATTTGAAAAGTTTCAATGGGAATGGGAAGAATTGGGACAAAAATTGGAAAATTTTGAAGGGACTTTGAAAAAATTTCAACTGGAATTTTAGCAATTTTTGACGTGAAATTGTAAACATGTGGACATGGATTTTGAAAGTTCTAGAGAGAATTTTAAAAGCTTCAAGAGAATTTCTACAATTTTGAGAGGGATTTGAAAGTTTCAATGGGAATGGGAAGAATTGGGACAAAAATTGGAAAATTTTTAAGGGACTTTGAAAAAATTTCAACTGGAATTTTAGCCATTTTTTTATGTGAAATTGTAAACATGTGGCCATGGATTTTGAAATTCTAGAGAGAATTTTAAAAGCTTCAAGAGAATTTCAACAATTTGGAGAGGGATTTGAAAAGTTTCAATGGGAATGGGAAGAATTGGGACAAAATTGGAAAATTTTTAAGGGACTTTGAAAAAATTTCAACTGGAATTTTAGCCATATTTTGACGTGAAATTGTAAACATGTGGCCATGGATTTTGAAAATTCTAGAGAGAATTTTAAAAACTTCAAGAGAATTTCAACAATTTTGAGAGGGATTTGAAAAGTTTCAATGGGAATGGGAAGAATTGGGACAAAAATTGGAAAATTTTTAAGGGACTTGGAAAAAATTTCAACTGGAATTTTAGCCATATTTTGACGTGAAATTGTAAACATGTGGACATGGATTTTGAAAATTCTAGAGAGAATTTTAAAAGCTTCAAGAGAATTTACACAATTTTGAGAGGGATTTGAAAAGTTTCAATGGGAATGGGAAGAATTGGGACAAAAATTGGAAAATTTTTAAGGGACTTTGAAAAAATTTCAACTGGAATTTTAGCCATTTTTTGACGTGAAATTGTAAACATGTTGAAGTGGATTTTGAAAATTCTAGAGAGAATTTTAAAAGCTTCAAGAGAATTTCAACAATTTTGAGAGGGATTTGAAAAGTTTCAATGGGAATGGGAAGAATTGGGACAAAAATTGGAAAATTTTTAAGGGACTTTGAAAAAATTTCAACTGGAATTGTAGCCATTTTTTGACGTGAAATTGTAAACATGTGGACATGGATTTTGAAAGTTCTAGAGAGAATTTTAAAAGCTTCAAGAGAATTTCTACAATTTTGAGAGGGATTTGAAAAGTTTCAATGGGAATGGGAAGAATTGGGACAAAAATTGGAAAATTTTGAAGGACTTTGAAAAAATTTCAACTGGAATTTTAGCCATTTTTTTATGTGAAATTGTAAACATGTGGCCATGGATTTTGAAAATTCTAGAGAGAATTTTAAAAGCTTCAAGAGAATTTCAACAATTTGGAGAGGGATTTGAAAAGTTTCAATGGGAATGGGAAGAATTGGGACAAAAATTGGAAAATTTTTAAGGACTTTGAAAAAATTTCAACTGGAATTTTAGCAATTTTTTGACGTGAAATTGTAAAGATGTTGAAGTGGATTTTGAAAATTCTAGAGAGAATTTTAAAAGCTTCAAGAGAATTTCAACAATTTTGAGAGGGATTTGAAAAGTTTCAATGGGAATGGGAAGAATTGGGACAAAAATTGGAAAATTTTTAAGGGACTTTGAAAAAATTTCAACTGGAATTTTAGCCATATTTTGACGTGAAATTGTAAACATGTGGACATGGATTTTGAAAATTCTAGAGAGAATTTTAAAAGCTTCAAGAGAATTTCAACAATTTTGAGAGGTATTTGAAAAGTTTCAATGGGAATGGGAAGAATTGGGACAAAAATTGGAAAATTTTTAAGGGACTTTGAAAAAATTTCAACTGGAATTTTAGCCATATTTTGACGTGAAATTGTAAACATGTGGCCATGGATTTTGAAAATTCTAGAGAGATTTTTAAAAGCTTCAACAGAATTTCAACAATTTTGAGAGGGATTGAAAAGTTTCAATGGGAATGGAAGAATTCGGACAAAAATTGGAAAATTTTTAAGGGACTTGGAAAAAATTTCAACTGGAATTTTAGCCATTTTTTTTATGTGAAATTGTAAACATGTGGCCATGGATTTGAAAATTCTAGAGAGATTTTTAAAAGCTTCAACAGAATTTCAACAATTTTGAGAGGGATTTGAAAAGTTTCAATGGGAATGGGAAGAATTCGGACAAAAATTGGAAAATTTTTAAGGGACTTTGAAAAATTTCAACTGGAATTTTAGCCATTTTTTGACGTGAAATTGTAAACATGTTGAAGTGGATTTTGAAAATTCTAGAGAGAATTTTAAAAGCTTCAAGAGAATTTCAACAATTTTGAGAGGGATTTGAAAAGTTTCAATGGGAATGGGAAGAATTGGGACAAAAATTGGAAAATTTTTAAGGGACTTTGAAAAAATTTCAACTGGAATTTTAGCAATTTTTTGACGTGAAATTGTAAACATGTGGCCATGGTTTTTGAAAATTCTAGAGAGAATTTTAAAAGCTTCAAGAGAATTTCAACAATTTTGAGAGGGATTTGAAAAGTTTCAATGGGAATGGGAAGAATTGGGACAAAAAATTGGAAAATTTTTAAGGGACTTGGAAAAAATTTCAACTGGAATTTTATCCATTTTTTATGTGAAATTGTAAACATGTGGCCATGGATTTTGAAAATTCTAGAGAGAATTTTAAAAGCTTCAAGAGAATTTCAACAATTTTGAGAGGGATTTGAAAAGTTTCAATGGGAATGG